>NW_027551566.1:3639295-3657863 GCF_008692635.1 Crocuta crocuta
AGAGAGAGAGAGAGAGAGAGAGAGAGAGAGAGAGAGAGGGAGAGAGAGAGAATCCTAAGCAGGTTCTACACTGTCAGCACGGAACCCAATGCAGGGCTTGAACTCATGAACCATGAGATCATGACCTGAGCTGAAATAGGATGCTTGACCGACTGAGCCACCCAGGCACTCCTCAATATACATCTTAAATGAAGTTCACCAGTTAAGCAAGAGAAGGCATGCAGCTCCCTGAAAACAATGTGGCGCTTGGTGTCTATAGCCCTAGAGTTTGGTCCTATCTCAGCTACCTGTGTGCTGTGAAAACTCATACACGTAACATAACATACTGAACATCCAGGTTCTCATTTACTTCAGTGGGCATTTTATGAGACACTTTGCTTTCAGCTGCTAGAGCTATAAACCTACCTGAGTATGACTTAAAGAGGAAGGAGCTGGATGACCTCGCCCACAGGCCAGTGGGCTCCTCTGGCTTGGCCCTGCCACAGCTCTCCAGAGGCCTCTGCATACCTCTAGACCCCTCTTCCTCATTCTGAGAGCTGCCACCATTGCAAAACTCCCCAAAGCAACAAGGCCTAGAGTTAGCTCTCTGATATCCCTGGCACTTGTCCTCAGGAAAAGACCCTGTCACTCTGTGTGGCTGTCAACAGTGGTGGGAGAGGCAGACCAGGCTGAGAGAGAGAGGAGTCTAACTCCAGGCCAATTCACTGATTCAAGACAGATAAAGAGCAGGGAACAGTCCACTGCCAGCATCAAGAGAATGCAGGTAGGACAGGGGCTCTGGAGACCCAGCCACGAGAAGGGGGGGCGACCAAAGCAAGCAGTCAGTACTGGAGCATCACAGCAAGGAATGCAGAGTAGCCAGAGTGTGATGGGTCTCAAGGGAGCAGCAAGCCCCAAGTTCAGGGAGGTCAGAAAGGAACTGGCAAAGGCAGGTCAGAGAGGGCCAATGGAAGCCACAGCTGAGGATGGGGTGGGGGTCAGTGTCCTGTAGGAGGGCTAAGAAGGCACATGAACTCCAGCATCATCCTCTGTGTATCGATTCTTCATTGCCAGACACATGGAGAGCATAAGCAGTGCAGACCACCTGAGCCGAAAACACAGACAGAGAGGACAGAAGACAAGGAGGGGCTGAAGAGCAAGAGGCCAAGGTGGGGCAGGGACAACCCAGGAAAATACAAGAAAGTGAGGAGTGAATTCTGGTGAGAGTGCCCCACTGGCAGGGACCTAAATGTCACTGTCCAGGAATGGCAGGTGAGTCAACATACTACTGGTGGAGACTTGGGGGACAGACCAGACAGAGCAAACGGCATGCTAGGAGTGCTGGTGGTGTGTGGGAGCCCTAAGAACAAATGTTCCCCAAGCCCCCCCTTAGCTAAGACAACCAAAGTAACATGATTTGCATGGTGTAGCACACAAAACCCTTGGTGAGCGAGTGCAAAAACGAATGAAGGGGACCTGTTCTGTTTGAAGAGGGACCAGGTGACAGCCTCAGAGAGAAGGGACCCTCAAACTGTTGCTCATGTTACCTCTGTGCCTAAAAAGCTCTTTCCCAGAACTCGGGGGGAAGGAAACAGCGTGGGCTCCCCTGTCCCAAAAGTATACACTGAATGCCAGCCCTACCAGTGAGTCCAGCTTCCGGGGCAGACAGGTGTCTCTTACGCAGGCAGCGGCTTACTGGAAGGCAAAAAGGACACACTCCTAAGCAAGCCACTTAAACTTCCACACCTCCGTTCGCTTTTCTATAAATGCTACACAGTCACCTGCCCAGTCAGCCTGCCCAGGGCACGAGTGAGGACAGAGTGGCACGGGCATATGGGCTGACACATGGAAAGCACCAAACACACAGGGAACATTCTTACCCTCTCTGTCCTCTCACATACAAAACAGCACTTTGGACGGATCTCAAAGACTGATCATTTCACACTGTGGAATGTTCCAGTGTGACAATGACATAAAACACAAAACGAGCGAGTAACTTCAGGCTTCCATGGACACTAATGAGCTGCCAGGAGCACCCTGATAAGAAAATCTGAGAGCTCAGTGCTGTGTGGGCAGTGGGACTCCTGGCTCCCCTAGCTCCACCCACTCCAGGAGAAGCTCAGGTGAGGGACACCCATGTGGGCTGGAAAGGTGTAAGCAGAGCTGATTCACGTCTGCTGTGGCTGGCATTTCTGCCTGTTTCTCTGGGAAACATCCAAGCCTGCCAGGACACCAGGTGTTTGAAGGCGCCCTAGAAAACGGACTTCTTTGTAAGTCATTTCATAACAGATGCCCAGGGATTCTTGATGGAAGGATCACTCTCACAGTGAAATGGTGTCGTAAACTCGCTTCCAATGTGGTTTGGGGGACTACAGGTGAAAAACCACAGCTTCCTGTAGATGTGCTCACAAGTTTCTACACATCCCATGAAGATCACTTCAGGTCTTCCCCTTTCTCCTTTTTGAGCCTACACTACATAGAAGAGGGGATCTCTTTCCTCAAAGGGCCCATGGACATAACCTGAAATTTTAATTTCTGTTCTTTAAAGTCTTTCTTCACACTCAGGCAATAAATGACCCCTTTGATTATGATAACCACCTTTACTTAGCATTCCAAGAAGTCAAGGGCAGGTATCATGATTCCCAGATTGCTTCTGGGCACTACAGAGGCGAAGTCAGTCAAGGTACAGCAAACTCAAGACCACTTTCAGTCATCCCCTAGGCTGATAAGAGCACCAGGTCTCCAGACTCCTGGTCAAGCCTCCAGTCAACCTGCCCCTTTTAGGAGCAAATGTTCACTGGGACAGGAGCTCCTGGGGTTAGCCACAGGTCCAGGGCAGTAAACCTGGTCTCTATTCTTACTAGGGCAAAGCTGAGCCCACCCCCATGGCCCCATCTTTGAGTTATTTTAATGCTGGTTATTTCCTGCCAGGCTGTTCTGTCCTGCATATGAGCAAAATCTAATTAGAGAGTGAAGAAAATAACAAAAGACAAACTCAAGCCCCATGAAGTCAGTTACTATGATTTTTATAGACCGTAGTGTAGATGGAAAAGTTCTGTTCCAACCAACCCCTTGCAAAGATTCCAAGAAAGTCTTATGGTGCAAGTCATAAAGATCAAATGTCTCTCTGCAATTACTTTCTAAAATACCACAAG
This sequence comes from Crocuta crocuta, assembly GCF_008692635.1. Classification (NCBI taxonomy): domain Eukaryota; kingdom Metazoa; phylum Chordata; class Mammalia; order Carnivora; family Hyaenidae; genus Crocuta; species Crocuta crocuta. The sequence continues at coordinate 3,642,430 of NW_027551566.1, forward strand.
GTATTATTACTCTGAGGGTGCTGGCCCACACCTGTGGCAATGCTGGTGTCAGCAGACACAAGTGGGGAATCACAGGATGCTGTAAAGGAAGGACATGCCCAGCCAGGCTCCCTTAGAAGTAAGGACATGAGTTAAAGTACAAAATGCCCCAAACCAATCAGTCCTGTTAACTCATTTCAATAGTTTTAGAACTTTCCATAATCCTCCTTCCTAAGTGTCTAGCAACTCCCACTGCTAGTAAAAGATGCCCTGACTCTGTCAAGTCATTTAAACTGCCTGTGTGATCATCTGCTCACCCTGCAGATAAACAAAACAAGCTGACACTAGAAATAAGCTTTGTTAATTAATAATTCCAAGGTAATGTATAAGTAAAGCACTGCAGAATACAGAAATATTCAATCAGCAGTGAACCTCCTGAGGGTTCAGCTGAATCACTGGACTTCCCTGGGCCTCGGTGTGCTCTCGCAGACCACAGAAGCCAGGAAGCAACCTTGCATTACTACCATGGAGATGGAGTAAAGGGGCCAGCACAGTGACTGGGAGCAGTTGGCTACCCTTCCAGAATGGACTGGGACACTTTTAGAAGTGGATTCTTCAGGGAATGGCAGAGATCGACACTCAAACTCTGGGAGGGGATACTTCCACCTACTAATCCAATGCCACAGATCAACTTTGCACAGACTCGCTTTGCCTTCAGAACAAGGACAACTCGTGAGCTACTGGGAACTCCTTGGTTTCTCCCTGTTTCTTTCTACTGTTTACAGGCCAAAGTGGCAGAGGGTGGGAAGGGGAAAGAAGAGAAGGCAAATTCCAATCAGCAAATGATATGGGCAAAAACTTGAGAAGAAAGAAGTGTGAATCTACTGTGGAATTTTAAACAATGTGTAGAAACCTACTTTTTTTTTTTTTTTACAAATAGTTTATTGTCAAATTAGTTTCCACATAANCCTACTTCTACAGATTATCTCTAGTTGACCAGGCCATTTTTAAAAAAGGAATTGGAATTTGTATTTGGGCAATTTGTTTTATCAAATTGTAATTTGATATCATTTCACATTATGTGATAATACTGCAAGCTTTAAAAAAAAAAATGTAATGGAAAGCCTGACAGAACATTCGAAGAGGATATTTCCATATACACCACAGTGTCTGCCATTATGTCAACTGTCGTGTTATTTTTAAATCAACGGGCTGCTTAATAAAAACATTACGAAGCAAAGTGCACACATGGTACCTAATTTTCATACATTATTAACTCTGCTTGAGGTTTTTGTGGGAATTAAAATAAAAAAAAGCAAGCAGCCATGCATCTGTTCCCATCTGAAATCATGCAAGCTAATTTTATTTTCTAATTCCCCATTGTTTACAAAAACCCTCTTAGGCATGCAAAAATGATGGGGGGTTGAGGATGGGGGTGTTCAGTGGTCTTTCCCATTATTCCTACTTCACTAAGTCCCCTTCCATGTACTCCCTCACCACGCAGGCACACACTCCGCCTTCAGGCCCCAGGGGGGCTTATTTTAGGCCATTGTGGGATGTACCAAGGGCTTCAAGGTCAGCCCAGGCATGTGCTTCTCTATCAGTGCAGCTGCCCTCAGATCTCTAAGTTAGTCCCCTGCAGCAGATGCTACCAGGGCCTGGCGTGTCGCCCAGCCCAGAAGTCACAGCAGTGTCAGCAAGCAACCGCCTGTAAGCCTATGACTTCCGACCTGCAGCTCTCTGACTGAGGACACCCCCTGGCCATGGGCAGGGGTGAGGCTTGAGTGCAGGGCAGGCCAGAAAAATCACGAAGTCAATACCTCTGGAAGTGAGCTCACCAAGAAATGAGAGTTGAGGGGTTCAAAACCCCAGCCTCTTCACCCATCATGCCAACTCTTAAATATGATAGTCCCCCAGAAGGTCCCAGGGATCATCAACGCAGCCTTAGTAGGCTTTTCTCTCCCCTGTCTCACTGTGCTTCCTGGAAGACCTCCTAAATTAACTACGTTTATCTAAATCCTCTTATTCTGGGAAGACCCAAACCTGAAACATTTTCAATTCTTCAAAATAAGCCATTTTAATGTGATAATTCGATGTGTGTAACTTGTTACCTGGCCCTCTGCTAACCAGTATCCTACACTGGTTTACACACCTAGACACTGGAAGGCAGTGGCAGTGCTTAGGATTCCACCCCCATCACAGCCCTAAATGATGCAGCAATGTGAAGGGACAACTGAGCAAGTAAGAAGTGTAATCCTGCGACATTTTATTACATATACTGATGCTGTGAACATTGATCGCCCATCTACAGGGCACACTCCATATTCTAGCAGCCAGGGTTTTATTATGTTGCACTCCACTGCCTAACTCTATTGGCACTGCACTTCTAACACTCCTCACTCTTCATATTATCAGTGACCTGGGCTTTTCAACTTCAATGGGGGCTAATTTTAAAATTTCAAGAGTTATGGAAAAGAAGTAAGCACTTCTCCACCAGAAGAGAAGCAACAACCCACAGCATTTGGGAGGCCAGAGGCTGGCCTTCTTCCACTCCACACACCAAACGAATGGGCTCTTCTTTCCTCCTTTGTGCCTAAGTGCATTTCTTGTTTTTTGGGCCATAAGCTATTTGAGGGTAGAAATAACAGGCAACTCCTTGGTCAACATCTATTTTAGAATGAAGTCAGCATCTATCACACTGTTGGCACATGTCTGCTTCATAATCATGAACTGTAGCAAAGTTTAAGGAGACAAAAAGCAATTTCAGTTTTGCTATTCCAGGGTGTAATTGGTAACAGAAAACTGTTCACAAGCATTTCAAATCAACAGTGTTCTTTAAATGATTCAAAATGTTTCTTCAATTTGCAAGTCTTTAAAAAGGGGGAGTGGGACATTTTCTCTGCCCCACTTGGTCTATATGTTGTACAAATGCCAATGAAGCAGATTTGGAACAGTGAAGAATTACTGTACAAAATAACAATAATCCAGAGAAGAGGAAGACATGGGACCCAAAGAAACAGTGGACATTCTCTGGGAGAGAAATCATGGCCAGTTAGGCAAGATGAGGGCTTGGCAGCCCACAGAGCAACCCATCCATGGGGAGCAGGGCGAGGGCTCCAGGGGTGGGTTCTCACAGAATGGGCCTCTAGAGAAGATGCCTGGCAAATAGCAGTTTGGGAGCAGAAGGAGTAAATACAGTACTTTCAGTAAAATTTCAAGAACAGAAAGATAAGTACATAATCCCAGAAAAGCAAAAGGGTGAAAAAAAAATCCTAAGATACAGTCTGACTCTGTGGTAACTGTTACAGAGTCATGATAGTGTAAACACTACTTATTAATTTAATTAAAACTAATGTTATCAGGGGTCCCTGGGTGGCTGACTTGGTTAACTGTCTGACTCTTGGTTTTGGCTCAGATCATGATCTCAGGGTTCATGGGTTCAAGCCCTCCATCGGGCTCTGTGCTGATGGGCACAGAGCCTGCTTGGGATTCTCTCTCTCAAAAGTAAATAAGCAAACTTAAAAATATATCAAGGATAAAGTAATAAATAATGATAAAATACTAGAAAGATGGAGAGGGTAGGAGGTGAACAGTGCTAAGTAGCATGAAATAATGCCAGCATTTAATATACTAAGAAACAATAAAAGTTCATTATTTAGGGATAGAGAAGAAAGTACCAAAAGAAATAGCTTAGAATATGCTAAAGCTGCTCATTTGGGTGGACAGGGAAAAGCAGGCGAAAGGGGTTATTACCTGATTTTTAATTATGCACATAATCACTTTAATAAATAATTTAAAATTTGCTTAAGAAAGAAAACTCATACAGTGGCTATAGTTAGCAACAGATCCAATACCATAAAAAAAAAGTTAATGATTCAGAAAAATCAAGTCACATCTCCTTCCAATATCAAGAGGAAGAGACAATACACAAAAGTAGAAACTTAGAAGTCAGCTGCAGGACAAAAATTGCAAAAGAAGGGATCAGAGCAAATACAGTAAAAGCAATAAGCAAAGACATCACCAGAAGACAACCCTGGCCATGGAAAGGCTGGAGCATGTCTAGCAAGAACCAACCATAGGATTTGTATTTCCCTGATGATGAGGGACGCTGAGCATCGTTTCATGTGTCTGTTGGCCATCTGGATGTCCTCTTTGGAGAAGTGTCTGTTCATGTCTTCTGCCCATTTCTTCACTGGATTATTTGTTTTTCCGGTGTGGAGTTTGGTGAGTTCCTTAGAGATTTCGGATACTAGCCCTTTATCTAGCATGTCATTTGCAACTATCTTTTCCCATTCCGTCGGTTGCCTATTAGTTTCAGTGATTGTTTCCTTTGCAGTGCAGAAGCTTTTAATCTTGATGAGGTCCCAGTTGTTCATTTTTGCTCTTGATTCCCTTGCCTTTGGGGATGTGTCAAGTAAGAAATTGCTGCGGTGGAGGTCAAGGAGGTTTTTACCCCCTGCNGGGGTGCAACCCCTCTGGAAAACAGTATGGAGGTTCCTCAAAAAATTAGCAATAGAACTCCCCTATGAACCAGCAGTAGAACTGTTAGGAATTTACCCAAGGGATCCAGGAGTGCTGATGCACAGGGGCACATGGACCCCAATGTTCACAGCAGCACTCTCAAAAATAGCCAAAACATGGAAAGAGCCTAAGTGTCCATCAACTGATGAAAGGATCAAGAAGATGTGGTATATTTATATAATGGAATACTACATGGCAATGAGAAAGAATGAAATCTGGCCATGTGTAGCAACATGGATGGAACTTAAGGGTGTTATGCTGAGCAAAATAAGTCAGGCAGAGAAGGACAGATACCGTATGTTTACACATGTAGGTGGGTTAGGAGGAAGTTAATGGAGGCTGAAGCTGAAGAAGCAGGGGGAAAATAGTTGGGGAGAGGGAGGGAGGCAAACCATGAGAGACTCTTGAATGCTGAGAACAAACTGAGGGCTAGGGGAGGTAGGGGGAGGGGAAGGGGGTGATGGGCAAGGAGGAGGGTATTTGTTGGGATGAGCACTGGGTGTTACACGTAAACCAATTTGACAATAAACTACAAAGAAAAAAAAAAAAGAACCAACCATTGGAGAAATTTAAAAGAAATCCACAGAGGGCACTGTCCTCTCCTCCACACCACTAAATGCCACCAGGGAGTCAGGACACAGGAACAACTAACAAACCGTGTTTTGGAGCAGTGAAAGACTGACTGCATGATGAAAGACAGAAGAGTGGACAAAGGGAAAGAAGAAAGCCAACCAAGCATCAGGACAATGCCTGCAGGGTCTGAGAGTAGAAGATGGTGGCCCAAATATTCCATATTGACCAGGATGTCTGCAAACATTTAAGTATTCAGAAAGTATTACAGCCATTTCTATCCTTAAGAAATAAAGGCATAATAAATTACTCATAGAATTGGAGCCTCTGGAGACAGTAATAATGGAAACTGTTAAGTAACGTGACCAATAAAGTCATATAAGTTCCAAAACTAGCTGGTGAATAAAAAAATGCAAATGAGAAATTAATCAAACTTATGAGGATCCAAAATCCAGATTCACAAGCAATTTTTTAAATGTGAAGAAATGCAAACACCTAATAAGTTTATGAAAAAGATGTCCAACTTCACTAGCAATTAAGTTGATGCAAATAAAAACAGTAAGATACAATACATAATTATTCATCAAGTTGCCAAGGATTAAACAGTGATAATACTCAGCCTTTGCAAGGGTTTTTGGAAAGGAACACAATATATTATTGGTGATGGAGAGTGTAAATTTGGGCCTTAGGGACATAAGTTGGCAATGCCCATTTCAAAGCACTAATAAGCATAGTATGACCCAATAATTCTACCTCTTCAAATCTATGTTGTGGAAAACAATTGGCTTCAAATCTTTGTTGTGGAAAACACAAAGATACATGCAAAAATATGTTCGCTGCGCTGGTTTTTACAATAGTTAAAATCGTGGAGCAACCTAAAAGTCCACAATAAAAGGAATTCTTTAAATAAATTATGGGACATTCTATACAAATTGATTCACCTGATTTGAGGCATTGCTAAAAAAAATCTGTGACTGCAGTAATCAAAAGCTACAGTTCTCATCTCTTCATCCTTAAACAAGAAAGCCACACACTGCTACTTAGTGATACACATATGGTGGAAGCCATTTTGAAAGAGAGGAACAGAGCTGACCAACACAGGATGCCACACAGTGGTTGTCACCAGGGAGGTGAGGTGGGGAATGATGGTGAAGGGTGGAAACAGGAAGGCCCCTGGGTAGGGCACATGCTCTACTCTTAAGCTAGGAGGCATATCCTTGGGTGTTCATCTCAATGTACATGCATGTGTTTTATATACATTCTCTTCCAGCTATCAAACATTGTGTAATAATTTTTTTTAAACACAAGAGTGACGATACTTCATCTTCAGTCACTGCTTCGCCCAAACAGTTCCAACAATCTGACTTGCCTCCAAAGAGAATATCTACAGAGGAAAAAACTCCTGACCACAAACTTAGAGTTCTCAAGTATGCAGCCTATCAGAGAAAAGGAAGTACTCTTTAGCAGTATTATTCTGACACTCCCAAGGATTTGACTGAAATTTCAGCTCTGAATGCTCCTGCGATGTGGCTGGGCCTGCTTAGTCAGTCTCAGTGTCCATGTGCAGGTACACCACTAGTGACCAGAACTGTAGCAGGCAAACTTTCTTTGAAATCTGATGATTGCTATCATTGCTATTTACTTCTATAAAGAAATGTTAGCAAACCACCATGAAAACTCCCATGAATGCCATTTGTGTGGGAGAAAACACATTTGTAAAAGCATCAGCTATAATTTCAGCACAAATGAAAACTGCTCCACCCTGCTTCAAGATAAATTTGGGCACGACTCATTTTTCAGGATGCTATCAGGAGTATCCTCTCCTGAGAGGAAGTCTGCTAACAATGAAATCAGAGAATAGAAGCAATGCTCATATAGCCATCCCACTGCTTTGATTTCCCTGACTCAAAATACACATATTACTAAACAGACCCAGGGGACAGTATAGGTGCTGCTCCTAACACTTCAGCCCCACTCTGCAGTATAAGGAAGACCTATCGCATCCTAAACGGGTGCTATTGTCAAGTTTCTTATGCCAATAAGGTCCTAAAAAGACAACCTTTGGTTATTCTGCTTCCCTTTACTTTCCAGATTCCTGTATCCAGACACCAAAGAAAGAGGCTGAGCAGCAACAACCTGTTTGGAAATGGGGTTGATCCCTCACTGCTCCAAGATGCTCCAGGCATTTCCTGGGAGTTGCATGGAAAGACGGACTCTCTGGTCCCACCCAGACCTGCAGGATCAGAATCTATGTTGGAACAGACCCTCAGGGGGTTCATGTGCACCTTAACTTTGAGACACACTGGGCTAAAGGGTTTATCTTACACTGAGGATGCAGAGGAGCACTGTCTTCAATGAAATTGCAGTAAGCCGATTTGGAGAGGGGCTCATGGAGGTTATGGGGAGAGGAAGTGACTCCCACTCCCACTGACCAAAAGTTATCCACCCTACCGTGAGTGCCTTCCATCTTCCCACATCCCACTGGAACCTTTCAGCCAGTTTATCCCACTAGCCTTATAGCTGAGGGGTTGCTACTGTTCAGCAAAGTGGTCTATGCCAGACAGAGAGGCAGGGGGACTAGTAGGGGCTCATCAGACTCCAAGTCAATGACTTTGGCCAAATCCAAACCTCTCCAGGCCTCTTCCCCTTTACCCCCTCTAAATACTTAAACACACACTGTTTCAAGCCCTGGCTTTCTTTCCTGTGGCCCCTTCTCCCATCCAGTTTATACCCATTCCATGGTATAAACAGGCCCCTCTTCTACAGTAGTCTCCCCTCTGCTTTACCTTAGGCCACCTGTCCTGGGTGGATAATGCTCCCCTACAGGCCCCCCAGACCAGAACTTCCACTCCACCTTACCCTCCTGCCCACGACCCACCGGGAGGCCTGCCTCCCCTTGCTTCCCTCCCTCCTCAAGCTATCCCCGCTGTATCCACTCCAGCCCAGAAAAGCACTCTGAAGTTTATAAGCTGGGGTCACACCACCTTCTATCCCATCATAGGTTCTGGCCCAGGTCTTACTATCACCCTGGGTAACACTTTTTTTTTTTTAATATAATTTATTGTTAAATTGTTGGGATGAATACCCACCGCTCATCCCAACAAGTTGGGCAACACTATTTCTAATCAAGGTCAACCCAGCTTCCCTACCTTGCAGTTCCCAGGGCTCCTTACTCTAACAGCCACCTCCCACCCAGAACTCTCACCTCAGAAGAGTAAAACTCGGTATGCCACTCTCTCAGCCATCAGCACCTAGGCTCTGATTCTCCTAAACTCCCATTCCATTTCTCCTGGTTCTGGCCTCTTCCTCCTCCTCCAGCCAGTTATACCGCCCATGGCAAACCCCTCTTTGATCAATATAACCAACTTTCATAACTTTTCAAAAAGTAACTACGATCACCACCACCATCAGCCCCACAGAAGGGAGATGCTGAGGGCAAGGGATGCCAAGCCTTCACATCACTGTCAAGGGTAGCTCCATTTAATCTGTTTTCTACACTCTGGTTCTGCATGGGATTTTAGCTAAAACCCAAGATTCCCCACCTAAAGAAGTGTGGGAAAGACTTACAGAGACCTCTATAACTACCTATCGATGTTCCCTGCCTCATCTTGTCCCCTTAAAACCTATTCTGTACTCAGCCAGAGATGTAGTCAAAATGCCAATCCAACAGCCTGTAAATAGCACTCCCCAGCAGAATTATCCATGATACCCAGCAACTGGAGGCAACAAATGTCCATCACCTGACGAATGAATAAATAAAATGTGGTGTAGCCATCCAATATAGTGCAATTTAGAAATAAAAGGACTAAACCAGTGATATATCCTACAATGTGGCTGAACACTGAAAACATGCTAATTGAAAAAAGCCAGGCACCAAAGGCCATATATTGCGTGATTCCATTTACATGAAATGTCCAAAGCAAGCAAATCTGTAGACGCAGAAAATAAATGTGCTGTTGCCTGAGGCTGGAGATGGAGGGAAGGGGAAGTGCTAAATGGCACTGGGCTTTTTCTGTGGTGATGGGAGTGTTCTAAATTCCACTGTGGGAATGACTACACAACTCTGAACATACAATTCATAAAAGTCACTGAATTGTACACTTTAAGCAAGTGAACTGTATATGAATACTATCTCAATAAAACTGTTGAGAAAATAAAGTCACTCCCCATTTAGAACCTCTCCATTTCCAAAGGACCAAGTCAACACTCCTTGGTGCTTTACAGAAAATTCTCCATGAACTGGCCTCAAAGTGCTTAATTTCCCACTTTCACCTTGCCTTTCATGCTCTAGGATTTCTAAGCTCTCCCAACCCCATCCTATCACCCTGCCCAGGCTTACGTCTGTGCCTGGACTCCCGTGCTACCCCACTCCTAATGCTCTTCAAAGCCTCAGCTTCAGCACCTTGGTCTTCTCTGGGAGCTTGGCCGAGGGCTCTCCTCCAGGTTCCCAGAGTAGTGTGGCCCCCCACGTCCCAGGAGCTCAGGGAGCATCCAGTCTGGCCTGCAGCTCTAGAGCTCACAGTTAGCTCCAACCAGGCCTACATGCAAGTAGCCAAGCGCTGGGCCGATACCACCACCTTGCCCCAGCACATGTAAGGAAGGGCCATACCATCCTCCTAGCAACTCCCCACTACCATGGGCTCCAGCACACAGAAGCCAGATGCTGTCCTCATAGGCTCTCGGCTCATAAGGCCAACAGGCTCCTGGAATATGAAGATAGTAATTTTCCAAATTCAGTCTCTAACACTTCCCTTCTCTGGGAAAGCCACTCCCAAGCCCCTTCTCCCCACCCCTCCACTGGTAATTAACTTCTTAAGAAAACACTGTGTCCCCATCTCCTTAGTCTGGAATGGGAGCAAAAGTGCAAGAGATGGCAGTAAATCATACCAAAGGCCCACAGCCAAATCTGGATCCTCCTTAGCAGGCAAAGGAGCAACTCTCTCTACTGAAACCACCTTCCTGACAAGAGAAGAATTCCCAATCATCCACCAAAACATCCCTCAGAAACATCTCTAAGGTGTCACTCTCTTCATGTCCATGCACAAAGCACCTAAATTCTGGTGCCAGCAGCTGACATGTACGCTGATAACTGACTGGCTGAATTATGCCAGCACCCTGTAAGATTGTGGATTGGCACCCAGTGACCCCCGCCAATCGTTGCTGTACTTATGGTGTTAGATCAGTTATATAATACCATTTCACAATGAGAATTAATGTAAATATGGACTCACAGGCAGACAAACAAACTGCATGGCTTTCAATGATTAAATCAAGATCAGGGACATTTCTGGACAAATAGATGAAGAATGAGTTTGACAAAGCATGAAAAGAAAATGCCTCTGTTGTCACTAGGAAGGTCAGGCCTGCAAGATAAATGTCTAAATTTCAGGTTCAATCAGTTCTTCACAGACCGTCTTTGCCAGAGGCCTTCTCACACCACACCCATAAATTCAGAAACATCCCTGAACCCATGAGGACCTCGAACAAGTGAACTTGAGGACAAGCCAATGTTTTGGCACCAAGCGATCTCTTCCACTAAAACAAAACCATGCAGATGGAAGCAGCAGCACACAGAAATGCTAGCTCTCTAGAACCGACCACAGCACCCATCTGCCTGGAAAGAGTCTGAGAGTAGAGTGGAGGGAGGAAGGCTTTCAGGGCTCCTTGATGTCTGCCTCCAACCACCCAGGAAGGTCTACCTGAATTCCAAAGGACAAATACCACACCAGACACAGACCAATATGCGGGAATGAGAGAAAGTGCTTCATCCTTGGAGGTTTCCGTCGAAGCACAGTATAACTGGGAAGCCGAGTCTGAGAAAATGCTTATGTAGTAGGATGATGACACTGAGTGCTGTCACCCAGAGAGACGTGAGTCAACTGAAAACACACTGTGACCAGGAGCTGAGGTCTAAGGAGCTGAGGTCTAAGTTGAGCCAACCTGGAAGCACCTCACAGAGTTTGAAGTGAGACTATCATAGCATCTCACTCAAGATGACTACAGCATCTTACAGAAAATGTCATCAAAAAGTGGCTCCTGCCAAGGCATGATGCACTTGTAAGGTCAGAGAACGAGACCCAACAGAACTGGGTCTGACAGAACCAAATTACACCAAATTTCTGACTTCACAACAGAGGCTGAGGAATAGATTCATAACTATTTTCTCATGAACTACAAATAAAAATATAAATCCAATTATCATCCATTCCATTACTGAAAAAAAAGAGAGGGGCATGCTAGTCCAATGTCTATTATTTAAGGACTAGCTTACTCTGGGAGGGCATACAACGTCGCCGACAGCTTACAGATTTCCTTCCTTGGAAATCTTACACAAAAATGAAATAGATCCCCATTTAATTAAAACTGAAATAATGTTTTCAAATACTTTAAGTCTTGCCAGAGGAAGGGAGGGCTCTTCTTTTTAGAACAATTTGGGGGGAAATGAAAAAATATATACAATTTAGTGCCCACTACAGATCCCAAATCACATTCTAGGATAGAAACATAATATACAAACCACAACTGAGCTGTAGAGTGATAATTCACATTATTGTCTGTTTTGATAATAGTAAAATATTTACTGATGGAATTTTGATATCTAGTATCATGTACTATGAGCCAATTTATTAAAAACAATTAGCAATTATGGTGGAAGTACTGAGGTTTCTGGCCATGGACTTCTCAAATAAGGCTGAGGACAAATCACAGACAAAACACAAAAGATCAGGGAATACAAGTCTTGGACCACCATCCCAGCCTCTGTTTCCTAGCTTTTTCTTTTCTGAACACTTGCAGGCCTACATATCCATTCCTTTTAGGTATGTGATTCTTACTAAAGATTTCTGAACGCTGCAAGGCTTCCTGGACTGAAGCACGGTTTGCTGCCTGGTGCTTGAATTTTGAACTTCTTGAGCGCAGACCAGTCTTTTCACATGCCCTCAGCAGGCATGGACCACAAACTGCCAACAGGCAGTGAGAGTCAGGTAAATGAAGAGGAACATCACAGCCCAAACACTGATCATTTTTAAATCTGCATGGCATTTCCTTCACCAAATTTTCCAAAGTGAGGGTCTCCTGGAGAAAACCCTCAGGTTCCACATCTCTAAACTGGAACCATCTGGATGAAGTCAACACACTTGAAGCTAGACCATCCTCTACATGACCGTTACTTGGGCTAAAAGTGTCCATAAAGAAGCAAAAGCACATACCCACCTGTCTACCTCTCTCTCCTCTTTCCCTTCCCTCTCTTTAAGAGGAAGGCCTTTGGACAAAATTCCAGGCTATTGCAGGGGTCCACTTTGCTAGCAAGAAGGGTCACTTGGCATTAAAAAGTTACATATGAGGCCTCTGTCTCTCTTCTCCACTTACTTTCTCTGTGCAGTTCGGATGGGCACCCAAGGCTGCTCTTCCCTATGACAACATAAGCCACTTCTCAACCTAAGTCAACACATACAGACTCTGAACTTCAAAGGCTGGTGCCACCCTTCAGGTAGTAATTGTTCTAACCTGTGCTAACATAGGATATTCTTAACTTCCTATGAACATCTGCAACCACTGTCTTAATCACTTCCCTACTTTGCTACTCACTGCTGCCATCTTGTCCTTGTTTGTGGGATTCTCCATGCTGTATCTAAAACTGGCGTTTATACTCTTATGTAACTTTAATGTTTATAATCAAGAGCTCTTACAAAAACAGAAAAATATGAAAACTTTGTTTATTAAGGCAGCAATGAACATTACTCTTAAGTAGAACAGGAAGCCCGCATCCTATCTATATTTCTGGAATTAAGACACTGTGCTCTCAACAATAGCTAAAACATGGAAAGAGCCTAAGTGTCCATCAACGGACGAATGGATCAAGAAGATGTGGTTTATCTATACCATGGAATACTACATGGCAATGAGAGAACAATGAAATCTGGCCATGTGTAGCAACCTGGATGGACCTTGAGGGTGTTATGCTGAGTGAAATAAGTCAGGCAGAGAAGGACAAATATCATATGTTTGCACGTATAGGAGGATTAGGAGGAACTTGACGGAGGAACAAGGGGGAGAAGAAGGGCAGAAATGGTGGGGGAAAGGGAGAGAGGCAAACCATGAGAGACTCTTGAATGCTGACAAAAACTGAGGACTAATGGATGTGGGGGGAGGAGGGATGGGCATGGAGGAGGACACTTGTGGGGATGAGCACTGAGTTGTTATGTGGAAACTAATTTGACAATAAACTATTTGTAAATAATAATAATAATAATAAAGTAAATTTAAAAAAATAAAAATAAATAAATAAATACCTCAAAAAAAAAAAAAAGTCACTGTGCTCAGAGGCACCACTCCTAACATACCTCAGCAAGAGGCACTCTCCCTTCCTGTCCACCCACTCAACCCCCATTCTTCCTTGCTGACAGAACTCCTAAAGTGTGCACTCCTGACCAGCCAGATCTCTCAGGGGCCCCACTTTAAGCCAACATGGCCCATGTACCCCATATATCTTGCCAGGTATTGACTGAGACAAAAGTATGCAATAGAATTCTGGCCAACAAACATGAGGGAAAGTTTGCTGGAGGCTTTGGGGAAGGTCTTAAAAAGGGACATGAGATGGAGATGGTCCTTCTGCCTTTGGACATTACTGTCTGTCTACATGCAACAGTGGAAGTACACTTAGAAAGGTGAATGAAGGCAGGGGAGTCTGGGTGGCTCAGTCAGCTAAGCATCCGACTCTTGATTTAAGCTCAGGTCTTGATTTCAGGGTTGAGGGTTCAAGTCCCATGTAAAAAAAAAAAAAAGTGAATAAAGGCAATGTACTTAGAAAGGTAAGTGGAAAATGAAAGGAACCTGGACCTTTCCTGGACCCTCTGGAGGACATTACTTGAGCCATTATAATAATGAAGCCCACCTTCTAAACATTTTGTTATGCGATATAATAAAAGTCTCTATCATTTAAACCATGTAAACATTTTTATGTCTATAGCCAAAATATACAAATTCATAGAACCATTAAGTGTAGGAAGCAATAGGTTAAATGCTTTTACTCTACAAAAGAACTGGAACAAACATGCATGTGATGAATGCAAATTCACCTGTAACAATATCTTGTGTTATTAAATAATTCAGTCCTTATTATACACTGCACCTTCCTATGCATATCACACAATTCCACATGCATATCACCATGCAGAAGTATATACACAAAACCAAGAATAATGCAATGTGAAACCCAAACCATGTGCTAACTACAGAAAAAAACATGTTTGGAATATGATGATCATTTCTTCTTATGATCAGCCTGGCAACAGACCTTATTCCACAAATCAAAATCTTGGAAACACTGAACCTTTGAAACATGTCTGCTTTGATGAATGCTTTAGCTAGGCAGTGTAGGTGAAGCTGGCTAAGTTTTCCAAGATACAACTATTGCTATCACTAGTCTGTGCCTCACTACACAGCAAAGTAGCAAGTACAAAATAGCAAAGCACCCAAGGTGAGCACATGAACAGCAGAGCATCTAAAGCAGTGCTTCTCACCTGGAAGGGACTTAGCATTCTTCCCGCCTCTCCAGGGACTAACAAATGTCTCAGTGTCGGGAGACATTTTTGCTTGTCACAACTAAGTGGAGGAAACTAGTGCTGGCATCTAGTGGGCAGCGGCCAGGGATGCTGCTAAACATCCTGCAATGCACAGGGCAGCCCTCAATAAGAATTATCTGACCTAAAATGGCAATGGTGTCAAAACTGAGAAGACCTGGTCTAAAGTGATGTGACTCCTTCCACAAGCCAGACACACAATTTATTTCATTAACTTAGTAATTAAATCTCCAGCACTTATTCTATGTGGTTTCTCGGTTTCAGGCTTACAGAAAACTAGGACAGTATTTTTAGATTTCAAGGGAACTTGATACACAAATTTCAGGCATGCCTGAAACCTGCTTTATATGAATGATGATGTTGCAAAGCACCAATCTACCATTTGCCCGGCCTTTCTACACTGAGACAGCCCTTGCCCTGAAAGCATATTCTACAGACTCAGCAGGTCCACCTACCTATATGATGTCTTTTGTTCTGAAGCTTTCCGAGTGTGCATATGATGAACAAGCATGGTCCCTAATAATACAGTGAGACTGCTCCACACAAGTTAACAAAATTCATGCAGATGGATAATGAGTCAATAAAAAATACATTTCACCAAAAAAAGGAAAATGATAAGCCAAGTCCACTCATAAACATAGATACAAAACCCTATGTAAAATATTAACAAGCCAAACCTATCAAATGGTGATATATCATGACCCAAACAAGATTTTGTCAAGAAACACAAGGTCAGTGTAACACTAGACAAGAAAGTTACTCCATTGCCTTGACAGTTTTGGG
>NW_027551566.1:3657875-3736932 GCF_008692635.1 Crocuta crocuta
GGGGGGGGGGGGAGGACATACATGGCTGCCTTGAACGATGAATACTATTTGATAAGATTCAACATTCACATATATTATGAAAGTGGGAACAGAAAAGGACTTCCTTAAACCTGAAAAAGAGTATTTACTGAAACAAAACAATGCTATAGCAATCACCTCAATGGTGAAACAAGAGAAGCATTCCCTTTAAAATTAGGGAAAGACAAGGGAGTTTGCTCTCACCACTTCTGTTCAGCACTGTACTGAAATATTGAGTAATGTGGTTAAGATAAGAAAAGGAAATAAAAGGCAGACAGATTATAATGCAGAAGTAAAAACTGTCATTATTCTCAGCTACTAAGACTATCTACATGGAAAACCCAAAATAATCTATAGTCTACAGATCATAAGCTATTAGAAAGTTTGTTTAAAAAGGTTGTTGGATATAATCACTAAATTAATATGTGTCCTTAGAAACAAAAATTAAAATTAAAAAAAGAAAAAAGAAAAGAAATAAAATCCAGCCCAGGAAATAATTAAATCGTACCTAACATGTGAACAATTTTTTTAAATAACCAGTTGGAAGTAGAAATGAGAATCTGCTGATAAAACACTAGAAATACAATAAGGATGAAGAGAAAAAAATCAAAACAAAATAAACAAATATTTCCAGGAGATTTTAGGTAATTCGAGGAGAAAAGGCCAAGTTTATCTTATATATCTCAGGAAGAGGTCTGTGGCTTAAAGATTTTCTGCAGGCAGGTGCAGCTGAAGTGACCTGGTTTAAGAATGTTTTATATCTGATCTGCATTGGTGTTGTTAAGAAACGTTCTTAACAGGCAATGGCAAAAAACCTATTGGCCATTTTCCTCCCTGCTAAGCCATACAAAAATGATTACTGGTATAACCTGAGTTTGGCATGTGATCCATTGATTCTAACACTTTACAAACAAGACAAGCTCTTCATGCAAATCAGAGAAGACTATAATGTTATTTACACTTTGATGTTACTACACTTTGAGGTCTAATCTCTAAAGGAAAACTGTCACCTGTTTGTTCTACAAGAAGTCTTTAAAAAGCTGCACTCTTTGCCCTCTCAGCCTTTGAATGGGGTTAAGCGTGGCTCTATTTTAATCAACAGTTATAAGACCAGACTCTGCAGGAATCAGAATTCTGGAATGTCAACAGATTGCAACTTCATAAAATGTCCCACTCGCTGACAAAACTAATTATTTGGAGAAAATGATTTTAAATGCTGTTATATTTTTACATAAAAATAAGCCCGACACGGGGCTTGAACTCATGAACCACAAGACCATGACCTGAGCTGAAGTCAGCCACTTAACCGACTGAGCCACCCAGGCACCCCAAAAACATGATGTTCTACCACACCCATTTCATCTAAGTGTTCCAGCCACCCCAGCTGAAGATTTTTAGCAGTAAATCCTTCCGAAGCCACATTTTAAGGAATCATCTGTGAAACTGGTCTAGGATGTGTCTCTAGATGTGCATAAGGAAGACTCTGCCTAGGGCAATGTTAGAAACTGGGTTAGGGCAACAAGACATGTGGAGAAATACATAGGTATTGAAAATATTCATATATCCAGAAAGTTACATTAAAAAAAAACAAAACAGGAGACATGCTCTGCGAGGAATGACAAAGGCTTATAGCTCTCTGCTCACAGCAGATGGGGACACAAGTCATGTATCTGGTTTGGTCTCCAGCCAAGGTAAAGAAGAGAGTCCCCGCCACCATCCTGCCTAACTCTGGGCTCCTATGTGGGCCAAAGGGAATGTGCGGGAAGTCTGCCTTAACTTGGAGAGGTCTAGTTACCAAGCTGATATCTTTCCTCTTCAACTTCTTTGTGAGAATTTTCTGAATTTACATTTAACATTATATTAAATTAAGCCATATAAAATTGCAATATTGGTGATAACATATGGTCAAAGAGCAGCAAGGTCATATAGTTCAACCTAATGTAATCTATGTAGCATATATTATTGTATTACACATTATCAAAATTAAATATTAAGTATAAATATGACATTGCATTGATTATTGGCATCCTAACGGCTTTGTTCCATGTTTCTAATTTTGAACAGTCGAAGCTTCATTCCACTAATAAGCATAGATTTCCAACTTTTCATCCAAAATAAATCTCTTTATTAATGTTACCTGAACCTTCAAATCTCGCTGAATGGTTTTAAAGAAATAAACTCAAAATCCAGTCGGAGAAACTGACAAAGACTGGTTAAGAAAACCTAACTATAATCTTAAACTGAACCCCTTGTTGCTTCTTTCCATTTGGTTTTCTTTGGCTGTTTTCCCAAGAGGCTTATAAACAAGTTTCCTAGAAACGCAGCCAGATCTTTTCTTTGGTCTACATTCTCTTAGCTCTTTTCACCTTCTAAATTTTTAATCCTGGACTATGAAGTATCATATTATTTTCCAGCTTAAAGGAGAATGGCACACTAAGTTCTCCCCTTCCACTGACAACCCTCTGTAGAGGAAGTTTTGAATAAACACAGAGTAGCTAGTTAAGTAAAAGGCCTCACTGATTACATTTAGCTTAAGCTCTAAATTTTCCAAGGGGATTGTCAGGAAGATTAAAGTAACAGGACCTCCTGGCAATCACAAACCCAAAAGGAGATAAACTGGTTTCGTTACCAAAAACTGAATTACCCTTTTACCTAAATCAAAATTTGTAAAATCATAAGTTTTAGGCCTGTTATGCTATTTTAAAAGACTGTAAAATCTCCTTTCAGAATAGAGAAAGGCCCAAATGTCTCAAACAGCTTAGGTCTACTCCTTTTGGGAGTCAGAAAGCAGACCTTGGATGAGTCCCTGGGCCTCCTCCTGAGATGCAGGGCTTGCCAGGCAGATGTCTGAGAAGTGCGTGTGTCACTGCCTGGCCTCTGTGTGGAGGGGCCGGGACTGTGTGACAAGGCTGCCTGACCAGCCAGACCCCACATGCCACAAACCAGAATCTGGAAACATTTTAGAGCTCAGGTTCCCTTTTAGTCTTAATACATTGTTTCTCCTTTCTGGAAAGTAGGGAAACATAACCTTTTTTTTTTTAAAGAGAGGAATCCAAATCTTCTGGGATATCAAAGGGTTCAGATTTTGAACCAACATTTATATGAAATGAGTGAAAAGAATCACATGGATTACATTTACTGGAAAAAACACAACGGGGGGAGAAGGTACCATTGAAACGTGCTGGGTTTTATTAAATGCCAAATGCCTGAAAAATAGTTTGAAACATGCAGTAAACAAAAGCATGGCAGGACTGGCCTTTCCGTAGCAAAATCTCTTCAAATATAGTAATACGTCCAACTTCAAATTACTCGATTTGCACTTCAAACATGACATAAACTAGGTCAGAGAAGAGTCAGCACCAATAACAGATTCCAAATACACCTAGAATATCCATACACCAGAGATTCAACACCAAAATCCTCCCAAGGAAAAAGCAGTGAAAGTAATGAACCCCTGCTGTTTGCACAGAACATAAAGCCTGTGAATTAGAACCTGATACACTAACCTTTAGAAATTCGGGGAAATGTTCAAAGAGTCCAAAGAATTTGTAACCAGGAAAGAAAGCAAAAACAGTTTTGCCAACTTTTGATTAGTCTTCGTTTTAGATTGTATCCACAGAAAATCCCAGAGTCTCATTTTAAACAATCATGTCAATCCCTTCCCCCACCCAAACAGAAGTTCCAAAATGTCTATTTGACTTCTTTGTGATTTGGTTTAGTTTGGCGTTCTCTTCTGATGTTCTCTACCTACTGATGCTGTGGCCTAGCTCAGGGCCAGGCACAGCTGTGGGAACACTGGAGACAGGTGGTCTGGGAAGAGCCACACTCTAAGATGAAGCAGATGTACAGATGAGCTCCCCAACTTCTGGGGTGGATGAGAAGGCCAGTGTGGCAGGCTGTAGCTGTGGACAAGCAGGGCCCAGATAAAGGGGATAGTCTGGGGGCAGGCATTCTTCCACAAGGAGGTCCCTTAGGGTTTGACTTCAGGGACAGGGTTTGCTGTATTCAGGCTCCAGAGGAAATGGGGCAGGGAGGAAAAGGTGTCCGGCAGGACTCAGGTAAATACCCAGGACACAGGGCCAAAAGCCACTATCAGAGCTGGAGATGTGGTAAAGGCAGATGTGGTGAGGGCAGAGTCTCAGCTCATCCACCCCTGAGGTCCAAGGTCAGGACTGATCTTTGCACTGTGACTGAGCATGCAACTATGGACAGAAAGATCCTCAGAGCCTACAATCTAGGATGGACCTGGTCACTTGAACCAGAGACTTCTTAAAAGCCCTGTACAATAGACATTGGTTCGCATCATGCACGGGGGTTTGGCTGAAGGGGCAGGAGTGTCAGCAGTCCAGTCTCTCTTTGAGGTGGAGGACATATGGCCTATTTTAATAAATCTGGTTGAAATCAGTTTTGCTCTGAGGTAAAAATTTTTAAACTTCTCCAGGACATAGATGATGAATCACATCTAATACTCTTAACTGCTCCTAGCTGAGCAGGATGCCAACCGAAGGGGCCCAAGTCCTCCTACAGGATGGCCTCAGTGGGCCCAACCTAGAGGATAACTGCTGACCAGGCTGGCCTCCACCTTGGTTCCTGGCAGCACCGAAGGAAGCAGAACTGATTAAACCCATCACCCAGCATCTGTGCTCAATCAGCCTCTTACAGGCCAAGAATCACTGAATTGAACAAAGGGAAACAACCTGCTTATCCTAATTAGTCTACCTGGAACCACAGGGGCAAGGAAAAGTTCTAAAGCTAATTCCAAGCAGAAAAAAAAACTGGAAGTGAAAATAATTATCCCCATAGCAGAAGTCATCCACACAGAATAGGGGGATTCACGTCAGCAAAAACAGCTTCAACACAATTCATGTGGTGAGGCAGTAACACATGAAGCCTAGTGACATGGTACTCAGGTCAACAGTAAATACATAAACCTATAGGTGATGAGAAATGGGAAAATCAAAAAGGTGATTTGGTTTAAATATATATATATATTCTATATATATATATAGAAGGTCAGAAAACTGGGGCCTGAGAGGTTAAGTGACTTGACATAAAAACACTCTATGCTCACCTGAGAGCCCCCTCTCCCATCCGTTTGTCGGAGCCTCACAATGATCTAGGGGCTGAGTAGTCCTCACGATCATCCTCATTTGATATGCTGGAGAAAAGAAGGCCAGAGAGCTCCGTGCCTTCCCAGGTTCACCTTCTTAGGTAACAAGAGAGTAGGGGCCTGAGGTCAGGCTTCCTTGGCATGAACCAGGGCTCACCTGCATCAAGACGATGAAAACATCTAATGACAACCCACTCTATCCACAGTCGTGCCAGGTCCAGAAAGGGAAGCAAAGCCAAGGAAGGCAGACCCCCGAGAGAACACCATGCACAGCTGAGGACAGGGACTCTGTGGCCTCAGGCGGGGTCATCAAGAATGGGTAGAGTCCAGATTAAGAGGAAGAATTCTCAGTTCAGAGGCAAAACATGAAGGAACAGAGAGAAGTAAATGTGAAAAAAATGATCAGGGATGAGCAATGAAGAGGAATAAGCCTTGCACTCCAATTAAGGAGTGATGAGTGATGTGGTCAGATAAAGATGGGGACGTGAACCCAGGCTGAGGATTCTCCAAATCTTTAGTCCTGCACCAAGGACCCACTTCAGAAATCCTGGGCATCTCCACGAACCACACTCACACCACTGTGATCCTGTCAGCCCCTTGCCCCAGCCCACAGGCAGAACACGATGTCCTTGGAGGACGCGTGACATGCTCCTGCTCGGTGAGCTCCTCCAAGGAAACCGGAGAGTTGAGTCCTCAACCGCACACAGGGATCCTGGGACGATCTTAACAACAGGACATCTCTGAAGGGGCAAAAAGTTTTGGGGAAGAAAATAGCTGTTTAAAATTAAAGCTTTTTCTATTGTCTTTAGGTACACACTTACAAAGCCAGGCACCACATGAAACAGCTCCTGAAATGCCAAGGGGACAAGCACCAGGAAGAAACAGCAGTTAGAAGAGGAGCACAAAAAGGCATCTTTCAAAGAGTGACCTCTGCAAAGGATGCCCTGTGGGCCGGCCTCGGCAGGAAGCCGCGGAGGGGCAGCAGAGGCTGCGGCAAGCCCCGGCAGCAGCTCTCCAGCAGCCCCTTCCGGCCACGGCACCAGGAACAGAAGGAGCGCTGGGGAGATGGAAATCCCTGGGCAGGGGAAGGCAAGAGAACACATTAAAACGATAATCCCATTACAAGGAGATCTAGTGACAGTCAAACCTCGAGAGCCGTGCCAGACTCCTCTGCTGGAATTGGTACCTCCTGTGGGGTGGCGAGGAGGGGGTTGTGCACGAGAGGCTTTGCGTGGACTGAAGAAAGAAGACTCCAGCGTTGGCACAGCTATTGTGAAAATAGGTTCCATGTGAGTCAGTGTTAAGATTGTGACCACTTAAAAATGAGATACAGCCACAACAAACACCTGGTATGCTTACAGATCTTGCATGTGTGCATTTGGGGGCTTTATTTCCACTGGGGACCTATGCAGATACAGCAAGCCCACTGCTGCTTTATTAAAAGGACTGTGAGAGGAGAATGGCCTAATTGGGCTGTGTTTGTATCAATTGTTAACGTTTGGTTTTTATAAGGTCTCTCGGGTCAGGTTCCATGCTGGCTTGTGACCCAGTGCTCTTATGGTAAATAAAAGGCCGCCTGAGGCAGACTGAGAGAGGCTGCTGTCGCAGTAAGGATGGTCGTGTTGACATCTGATCGTGCAGTGAGAGCTGTTACTGCATCCCAAACCCACATGCACAGAGTATTTCTCAAAATGACATCCTCTGTGCATCCTTTGGCCACAAAGGCAAGTATTCCCATGAACAAGAAGCTGCTAATGTTTTCTGGGCTTATTCCTCAATATGAGAGACACGGGAAAGTATAAACAAGGACCCTGGAAAGGCACGATTTAATCACTGTAAAGACTAAGGTGAGGTACTACGGGACAGTCCACCACTGGCTGCTAACATCTCTAAGTTCTTGAAGAAAGAGAAGACATGCAAACTAGAGCCAGTGAAGAAAGATTTGTGGGAGGAAGCCAGACTTTGGCTTGTTCTTAAAGAAAGTCAGAACCTAAATAAGCAACACAGAGAAGGAAGGACTTCAAGGCAACCCAGACACCACCATTGACCGAGAAAAAGTACTGTGAGCCAGAACAGCTCGTAAGAGGAAGAAAGGTTATACTGAATCAAGATTTTTTAAAAAAATCATCCTGAGACTTCCGCATCTTTCTAAGACAGAGCAACAGGAAACAGATATACCCTTCCACCTGAACCAAAAAAAAAAAAAAAAAAGGAAATGAAGCCAGAACAGACAAGCATAAGAAACCACCGTTTTCATGACACTGGACCTACGGCAGCAAGGGCCAATGATCCCTGACAACAGGAAATAAACAAGGGAAGTCCTGCAGCAGTGCCAGCTGACACCCTTGAGACTTTCCAGGCTGCAGTAACAGAGAGGGGAGCTGAGGCAGAGCCTGAAGGCTTCCTGAGTGGAGAAGACGGAATGAAGAGTCCTGGGGGCCAAGGCAGCTAAAGCACTTGGGGCAGAGCACTGGAGAAGAGAGAGCTGCATGGATAGCCTCAGAGATTGGCAGAGACTGAACACTGGACAGGGTACCAGGCAGTGCCTGTGGGTAAGGAGACTTCTCGAGGCCAGAAAGGAACTGCTCAAAACCATTAGAGGTTACAGTATCTAGTGCTCACACAGGGCTGAGAACCGGGCCTGTTCCTACCCACCAGACAGAAGAACCTCCTAATTCACAGGGCAGTGGGTAGAGTGCTCAGAAAGGTCTTGTCTCAGTACTGGGGAAAAACTGGCCTTAGAATGAGCAATGCTCTGGACTCAAGAAATCATAAAGGCAAGACCCAAAAGAATCAAACTAATTCTGAGTAACTCAATTAAAAGTTCAAGAATATTTATAGGAATACAAAAATATCCAGTATCCATCCAGGTAAAAAAACTACCTGAAATCTGCCCAACCACAAATGGCCACACAAGGGAATGCAGAGAAAATATAAGCCATTACTCTCAATGCATGCAGCCCCTTCCTGACTCTGCACAGAAAGGCAGAAGGCTTCAGTGGGATTGTCATCTGGGTTCAGAAAGCACATCAATGTGCAGTCTCATCAGTGGCATTTGTCACTGGTGGCTCCCTTAATTTAAAGGCTCCATACAGTATGGAGGTTCCTCAAAAAATTAACAACAGAACTCCCCTATGACCCAGAAATAGCACTGCTAGGAATTTACCCAAGGGATCCAGGAGTGCTGATGCATAGGGGCACATGGACCCCAATATTCATAGCAGCACTCTCAACAATAGCCAAAACATGGAAAGAGCCTAAGTGTCCATCAACTGACGAATGGATCAAGAAGATGTGGTATATTTATACAATGGAATACATTTATACAATGGCAATGAGAAAGAATGAAATCTGGCCATTTGTAGCAACATGGATGGAACTTGAGGGTGTTATGCTAAGTGAAATAAGTCAGGCAGAGTAGGACAAATACCATATTTTGCACATATAGGTGGATTAGAAGGAACTTAACTGAGGACCATGGGGGAGAAGAAAGGGAAAAATAGTTGGGGAGAGGGAGGGAGGCAAACCATGAGAGACTCCTGAATGCTGAGAACAAACTGAGGGCTGATGGGGGTGGGGGAAAGGGGAANGGTGGGCCCTTGTTGGGATGAGCACAACTTGACAATAAACTATTTAAGAAAAAAAAAGGCTGTTGTTTGATAAATAGTGCAGTGAATCTTTTCCTATAGCTTTCTAAGCTTTGACAAGTCTTAATTACTCAGCTGTTTCTGACACTGGAACCATTTAATACAAAGGAAGCTTTAATTTTTCCTTTCATATTTTATCAAGCTTATCTTACAGAACAAAATTCTATATGATGAGATAAAATTTTATTAGAAATAAACTGATTATTAAAGATTTGAGTGATATCTATGAATCTCTGAGGTAATCTGAAACAAGTAGCTTGCTTTGTAAGTGAATTCTTGACAAGATGAACCACTGTCACTATTTACCTCCAAACACTGTCCATAAAAAATTTCTCAAAAAAATTTAATAAGATTATGAGAGTATAATGCACTGTTTGCCAAAAACTCCATTTTGTTTGAAATGACCTTGGTATAGATTTGTTTCCTAAGACAATTTACATAGTTTTTAAAAATTTCTCTACTGTATTATAATACATATTTTTGTAATTGTTATTATTTCTATTATATTATTAGTTCCTATTATAGAAAGATTATGAGATATGGTACCTAATTTGAGTTCTATCAAAATTGTTCTCAATAAAAACAAAAAACAAAAAACAACAAAAAAACCCCCATACATTTGCTGAGTTTAGGATGACTAACTCAAACTGATCTTCATAAGCATGGTGACCACACATTATGGTTTGCCCAGAACAATCAAAGTTCACACCTACTATCCTCTTCCTCCTCAAAAGTGCCCCAAGTTTGGACAATGTATTAAAGTAGCCCTATTCATAATGGAAGTGAGCATACTATACTTTCCAAAGTGACCTAATCCTCAAATACACCCACAAGAAGTGAATTAGTCTAATGTACCTTAGAATAAAAAATGAGGGGCGCCTGGGTGGCTCAGTCGGTTAAGCATCCGACTTTGGCTCAGGTCATGATCTCACGGTTGGTGGATTCGAGCCCTGTTTCGAGCTCTGTGCTGACAGCTCAGAGCCTGGAGCCTGCTTCAGATTCCGNCTGTATGGTTTTCCAGGCATTTAAAAAAAAGAAAGAAAGAAAGAAAAAAGGAACAGTTACAAGTGAAAATACCCCATCCCTTCCTAGCCCGTAACTTCTGGGTGTAAGGTGGCTTATTAAGTCCCTTACCAGTTGCTTCCATTCCTTTTGTTCGACTCTAAGGTTCCCCAGGAAAACTTTTAAGATTTTTTTTTATGTCAAGTCTATACCAGTATCATCAACTATATCATAGATACATTTAATTTACAAGAATTTTATATCTGGCCCTCATAAATAAAAGAAAGAAATGAAAATTCCCATAGGCCAAGACTTTCTGCCCACCATCACCTTTGGTGAGAATCTGCCCACAGCAATGGCAACAACGGATGACCCAGCCATCTAAGGAGACCTGTGGCTAGAACTTACAGGTCTTGGGCAGAGATATGACCTTTAGGAGCTGGTTAGATGGGTGGTAAGGCTCCTTCAACACCTTCCAGGAAGAAACAAGAAGGAATGGAGAGTCACAGAGAAACAATGACTATGGAAGAGTGAAAATGATTAACCATGTTTACCCAAAGACAACAATGATGACGAAGAGGAATGACAGCCCACTGTGGAGTCACCATTAATGACACCCTTATGGATTTCACCATGTCCACCAGTGCATACCAGATTTATATAAAAATGCACCTTACTGTGGAAGGCCATGTATACAAAATCAATGGGCTATACAAGGGATTTTCCAGGGTTACTGAGACCAAACCCAACTGCCACCTTATATGATGACTTTGGAAACTGATCCATGCTCAGACAAGAGTTCACTACCAATTTACATCCCCAAAATTATCCACAAGGGCATACGAAATCAGGGAAACAAAAATTAATGCCTCAGGGAGATGAGGAAAGTAAAGCCACACATGAAGAGGGCACATGTGAGAAGAACAAGGGTATCCTGCAAAAAAGACAGCTGTGACTCAAGGGCCAACACCCACTGCCATCAGGATATCTATGTAAGTCAGCTTCTAGGACTGGGGTTGAAAAGCTGAAAACTTGAACTTTTTCTAACAATAGCAATGAGTTTTCTTTAAAGGTATAAATACTGAACTGGCCAAACACCCCTGTGTGGGCTCCCAGTCTATAAGCCTGAGTCTCTAATATTCAGGTCACCACACTTATTCTATTCATTATGTCTATACTGCCCATGGCCCATAAGTACACAGCCTGAACATTCACTTTACCTAATCAAATCCCCCAAATAAAATTGAACCAGTCTTCAAAATACTGCCTTAAAATAGGATCTCGTCTGGGCAAAGCAAACCTTTGGTAAGCGACAGGTAGGTGGGTACTGCACAAACCATAGAAAGCTGTGGAGGTAAAAATATAAGCTATGCCCAGACCTCCACAGATCCAAGGAGTCATAATGTAGATCAGTCCATTTCCAAGGAGACATGTGCTCTTCCCTTACCAGAGAAAGTCAACAGCCAAAGGGCAACAGGAAGACCACATTCAACCATCAAGTAAGAATAACCAGCGCTATCAAAGAATGTAGGTACAGAGACCCATTTGGTGGACAATCATTCTAAACTGGGCAGAGAAGCCATGGAGGTGTTGACATTGCTCCCTGGTTCCATCAAGTCTGGACAGGAACAGGCCCACGGAATCCAGGAGAACAACCTGACCACCCCACAGACCTGAGCAGGCATCAAATGCCATGAGAAAAGCCGGCCACATCACTACAGAAGCTCCCCAGAACATGATGAGGCTAAAGAAACAGAGACTGTCAAGGAAGGAAAATTTCTTTCCAAACTTACAAGATAGCAGGTAGTTTCTCTGATGTGCTTTTTAAGTAACTTTTAAACAGAAGTCAATTTGTATATAATGAATAAGGAAAGTCTGATGATGCCCTTTGAAAGTAAAGCTAGCTAGCCTCTTCCAAAAGACCAAAAATATCTCTGAGCAAATGGGGATTTTCTTTATCGTGTATATTTCTTTCCATAAGTGTCTTTTTCTGTGAAAGAGAGGCTAGGAAATAACATACTCTGTACATTCCTAAGTCTTTCTTTCAAAGCAGGTGAAGACTGAAAGTCTGAACCAGTAGTCTAAAAGAAAGCACATTTTTTCCTAGAGGTAGCAAGCAGGAATGGCTCCTGAATTTCTATTTAGAAGGGGCTTGGCTGCACCAATTCAGTGGAGGGAAGGAGGAGGGAGGCTTGTCTTGAAGCAATATGTGCACTGCAAACCCTTCAGTTTGACCTACATTACACACCGTACTTCCAACAGCTGGCACGACTGATGGAGACCCAGGAGGTGGGGGGTTACTAGCTCACAGCCACCCATAAGGCCACTGCTGTTGCAGGTGAGAGGGGACCGCATCTCCATCCTGACAATGGTGCGGAAGAGACTGCCCTCTAAGACAACACTGCTCAAAGGAAGGGCAACAGACCACTGCCCGCCCTAAACTGTGCAGTTCTGTGAGGATGTAAGTACAGACAGTGAGAGTGCTCAGAGATTTCTGCAGCGATTTGATGTGGCTGTGCATTTGTATATTAATCCCCAAGAGACTGGACATTAAAAACAAACAACCAACCAAACAAAAACACTAACGAAAACAACTTGAAAACACCCGTGCTTCCTCATAGACAGTGAGGGAAGCACCTCTCTAACTAAACAATTCATCCTTCCACTTAACTCTCCTTGGGCATTCGGGCCCAGTCAGTGAGACTTAGACTGTAAGCTGGTCTGGCATGAATGGAGGCATGGGGCAGGGGAAGAAGACAGGGAGGTGGGAAAGCGTAACTAGCCACGCGTGAGCCTAAGCCATCATTAAGTCCCTTTAGAATTTACAAGAGTAGAAAAGGCCTCAGGAATCATAAACACTAAAGATCAAATAAGCCTGTTCTACTGAGAAAGGAAAAAAACTAGCCAGAATTTGGAAATGGAACCAAAAGATAACTGGGCTGTTCTTCAATGTTGTTGTGGAACAAGACCAACCTCACTCTCAGGGCATGTAGCTTTGTGTGACTTACTGGTCACTAATGACCCTGTGAAGTTAGATAGTAAAAGAATGAGAGCCTGCAAATGACTTCTGTAAAAACAGAGAGACATTCCCAAGATTATGGTTCGATGGCCATTCACCGATTTGTATTTACCTGAGTGTTCTTACTCTAACGTTCTGTAGCTGAGAGCTCATTCCCACCTCTCGTTGCCCCTGCCGACTCTACTGCCATCCAACTGGGCCCCTCAGTAGGAGCTGAGTAATCCTTCACACCTATTCACTATACATTTGTAGAAGAATTAGGTTTCAACTTTTTAGAAATTATAATTTGACCATTAATATGAAAAACTCTGTTTTTCCGTCTGAACTCGCTCTCTGTATGTAGCCAATGGATACATCCTATTTACCTGAACAACAGCATGACATGGGACAAAATGGAACAAAGAAGGGACACAAAGAATCATTTCAAATGAACAAATTATTTCATTTAAAATTCTGAAACTACAGTCCTCTTTTTAAAATGAATAACCGGAGCACCTGGGTGGCTCAGTTGGTTCAGCGTCTTACTTCAGCTCAGGTCTTGATCTCGTGGTTTGTGGGTTTGAGCCCCACGTCAGGCTCTGTGCTGAGAGCGCAGAACCTGGGGCCTGCTTCTGATTCTGTGTCTCCCTCTCTCTCTACCCTCCCCTTTGCACTCTTTCTCTGTCTCTCAAAAAAACATAAATGTTAAAAAAAAATTTAAGTGAATAACCAATAAGCCAGTGATCAGTAAAATCACCTCCATGTATATAAAAACATTTTTATTCAAACAAACTTTAACAGTAAATGCACTTTCCTGAGATCAAAACATTTTACTACACAATTTTCATATGGTTTTCCCATAACATACCCTAATGAGATGTAGAGAAAGAGTTGTGGAGGAAGAAAGGTCACTGTTTACAATTAAGATTTTAGTCATTTTACTCACAAAGTCCTAGGCAACTTACATGCATCCATATATGAATATATCTACATGCAGGCACACACACAGAGAGACACACATTCCTTGCTTTTATTGTAATTTTAAGACCAAAGGCCAGCACATACCACTGTGTGTCAAGATGTTCTTTCTTTGTTCACCAGACTGTCCTTGATAGCAATTAAAGACTACAGGCCTTAAAATCAGTGCTGTCCAACAGAAACATAACAGGCCACAAATAACAGGCACCAACATAATTTTAAATTCTCTAGTAGGCACATTAAGAAGGTAAAAGAATGGGGAGACTGGGTGGCTCAGTAGGTTGAGTGCCTGACTCTTGATTTCAGCTCAGGTCATGATCCCAAGGTTGCTGAATGCAGCCCCACACTGGGCTCCATGCTAAGCATGGAGCCTGCTTGAAATTCTCTCTCTCTCCCTCTGCCCTTCTCCCCCTCTTGCACTCTCTCTCTCTCTAAAATAAAAAAGTAAAAAATAAAAAAGGAAAGTAAAAGGTGAAATTAATTATAATACATATTACATAATCAACATAAAAGTTATTAATAAGATATTATATCTTCACTTTTTATTAACTCCTTGAAATCAAGTGTATACTTTATACCTACAACACATTTCAGTTGGGACTAGCCATACTTCAAAAGACAGACAGAATGCTCCATCTTCCCCAAGCTCCTGACCACCCTGTATGTGCATGTCCCTTAATCCTCCAAGCCCTAACCATTCATAGCAAGAGTTGTGCTAGCATAGCTAGGTCTATAAAGGTGTCCCTTGCACCACAATACTCACATAAACACACTCACAAAACCTCTGTCCAAGGCCTGCGGGTCAGGGGCCAGGTAATGGAGGCTGGAGCCTGGGTCTTACAGGAAAGTTCTGTCCTGCCTCTGGCAGGGCTGGACACCAGGTTCCTGAGGATCAGGAGGTCATAGGGAGGACCAGAGGAAGGAGCTCTAAGAAGCAGTAGACCTTGCTCTCTCTACTCTTCTCCTGGCTAGATAAGAGACAGCATTAAGACATGTGTGCATGTTGTCATCATCAAGACAGTATGGTATTGGCACAAAAATAGACAGACCCTCCAGAAAACAGTGTGGAGGTTCCTGAGAAAATTAACAATAGAACTTCCCTATGACCCAGCATGAATATCCAGCTGATTCCAGCATTGCTAGGAATTTACCCAAGGGATTCAGAACTGCTGATGCATAGGAGCACATGTACCCCAATGTTCATAGCAGCACTCTCAACAATAGCTAAAACATGGAAAGAGCCTAAGTGTCCATCAACGGATGAATGGATCAAGAAGATGTGGTTTATCTATACCATGGAATACTACAGGGCAATGAGAAACAATGAAATCTGGCCATGTGTAGCAATGTGGATGGACCTTGAGGGTGTTATGCTTAGCGAAATAAGTCAGGCAGAGAAGGACAAATCTCACATGTTTGCACGTATAGGAGGATTAGGAGGAACTTAAGTGAGGACCAGGGGGGAGAAGAAGGGGGGAAATGGTGGCGGAAAGGGAGAGAGGCAAACCATGAGAGACTCTTGAATGCTGAGAACAAACTGAGGACTGATGGATGTGGGGAGGGGGAGGGGGGAGATGGGCATGGAGGGGGCACTTGTTAAGATGAGCACTGGGTGTTATATGGAAACCAACCTGACAATAAACTATTTGTAAAAAAAAAAAAATTAAAAAGTGGAAAAAAAAGATATTTAAACTTAAAAAAAAAAAGACATGTGTGCATGCATGCATACACACATGTATGTTATCATGTATTTTAAGATTTCTGGTGGCAAAATCTACTTGTCCAGAGAGAAAAGAACCAGCTGTAAGATTCACCCTCAACAGTGGATCAGTCTCCAATGGGACTAACACATGATGCCTTGAGGAGACCTTCTTGTGAAGAGACAACCACCAGTTCACCTTGAAGAGAGTCATGAACTCTTTCAGGCAACCACAGCTCCATTTTGAGTCCTGGGGCCATTACACTGCCCAGTACTCTTTGGCCTAAGGTGTTGATATGTCCTCAAGACAGTGACCACCACAGCTTCTATTCTGTAAGACCAGATGCATGTATAGAGAGCAAGCAAGATTAGTGCCAGATATAGAATGCTCAAGAAATAATCTATCCTAATGCATTCAGAGGTATTTTACATAGACAACTATGTGTGGTTTTAAACACTAAAGAGGCTATTTAAACTGAAGAACTTGAGCTATGACCAAGCAGGTCTCTGGTTTCCCATAATCAATTACCATTTGCTTTATCCAAGAAAGCTCTCTGAACATAATGAAACCCTGATAATATCCGAGGAAGCTAAGATTGGAGTTATCAGGATTCTGCACCTCTCTCATGAAGATATTAACTGCTTAAAGAGATGAACACCCGGTGAAAAATGGCAAGTGACGCAAGAAAAACAAAATGTATAGGAGGCCATCTAAAAGCAGGCACTTTCCTCAGGAAAATAATAATAGAACTCCCCTATGACCCAGCAATAGCACTGCTAGGAATTTACCCAAGGGATTTAGAACTGCTAATGCATAGGAACACATGTACCCCAATGTTCATAGCAGCACTCTCAACAATAGCTAAAACATGGAAAGAGCCTAAGTGTCCATCAACGGACGAATGGATCAAGAAGATGTGGTTTATCTATACCATGGAATACTACATGGCAATGAGAAACAATGAAATCTGGTCATGTGTAGCAACGTGGATGGACCTTGAGGGTGTTATGCTTAGCGAAATAAGTCAGGCAGAGAAGGACAAATAGCATACGTTTGCACGTATAGGAGGATTAGGAGGAACTTAACTGAGGACCATGGCAGAGAAGAAGGTGGGAAATGGTGGGGGAGAGGGAGAGAGGCAAACCATGAGAGACTCTTGAATGCTGAGAAACAAACTGAGGAATGATGGATGTGGGGGGCAGTGGGGAGATGGGCATTGAGGAGGGCACTTGTGGGGATGAGCACTGGGTGTTATATGGAAAACAATTTGACAATAAACTATTTGTAAAAAATAATAATAATAATAATAATAAAATAAAAGCAGGCACTTTCTTGGCTCTGGGCTCATGCTGCTGTTCAGCCGCCTTGGGCACAGTGCTCTGGACGGGGCACACCTGATGGGTACGAAGGCAACACTCAAAAATGCTTCCCCTGTGGAATGCTGAAACATTCAATTAAAATATGTAAATGTACCAGTAAAGAGATTAAAAAGAACTCACAAAGGCAGTGCTTCCTTTAAGAAGCTTAAACACCAGGACAGGGCTAATTACAGAACACTGAGTCACACTGCTTCCTTGGGTATAATTCACACAAAATGTTTTTCTGCCTACAAATGCACTCCACTTGATCTGCCTCAGAGAACAGAACGAAAAGGTTATTCTCTGTGTTATTTTCTCAACAGATTAGCTATTAATCTAGCTCCTTGGAGGCAACTTCCCACATCATTGTCAAAGCATCAAGTCTCATTTTTAAAGCTAGTGGATCCTCCACTAGCAAAGAAGGCCCAATATTCCTTTTCCATGACCCCCTCAACTGCCCAAACCCAAGAGCAGTCCCACCCACTGGACAAGATACCTATTTGAAAAACAAAGGAAAAAGATTCTATTCCAGAAAACATCACCACAAGGAGGAAATTGAAAGCAGTAGCAAAGAGATTTCATCTTTTTTCTTTTTTTACTTGCAATACTTGCAATGGTGCTCTTCACGAAGAGATTTTTCCAGGTACTAAAGAAGAGCAATGCCCCCAAAATAAACCCCTGTGCAGGAAGGCAAATCTACTTCCGTGAACACAGGGCCAGCATAAACAAGGCTATACAAGCACAACTGCCCTGGCCTTCAAGGCCCCTTACATAGGGAAAGAGTTCCGAACTCTCTGGTTGGTCAACAGCTGTTAAATGTCTACCATCAAACCACAACTGCTGATAACAGCTCACTTAATCTTTAGCCTCTTTATCTAAATCTAAGAGAGAGAGAGAGAGAGAGAGCAAACTGAAAAACAAAAAACAAAAAACATGAGCATTAAGCCAGTCCCCTATTCTAGTGCAGTCTTAGCTCAAAGTTTGATCAGTCATGGCTCCACCAGAACAGACAGTCAAGGAGAAAACACGGTGTCCAAGAAGGATTCAAAAGGTTGTGCTTTCAAAAGGACATTCGCTCAAACACCAGCAAACACACAGAGAATGCACTGGGCTACAAAATCAAACTTCCATTTTAGAACATATTGAAGATTCCAATATTGCTTCTCTCCTTTGGCATTTTGTCTCTAACATCTCCACGCCCAATTCTTTTAAAGTCTGTAAAAGGCCAGAGTAGCACTACCTTTCCAGGAAGGGAAAGTACACCTGCGGCAGGTGAAGGGAAGTAGAAGCTCATCCTATCTTTGATTTGGTCATTCTCACATGAAGTAGATCTTCTAACTCATGATGACCCACCATGACTGAGCTAAATCACTTCTGTCCACCTCTTCCTTTCCACTGAGACACCTGCGTTTGAGCTTATCATGTTATTCAACTGTTTAGATTCTTGAGCATACTTTCAGGAAGATATGGAACTCTCACCTTCCACGATAAGCTATCATGGTCCTGACTCACTCCTTCTCACATGTATCCCTCAGTGAAGTAGCACACGCAAAAATAAATGTATTCTTTCCAGTGAATGTTCATTTCCTCCACTAGCACTGATTAGTTACTGGCAGTTTGAGAAAGCCTTGCATTCACTTCCTTTGTCTGGGGTGCTAACTCTCACTCCAAATCTGACATTCTACTGGTACATGAATGCATCTTGTGACCTGTTCTAGAAGGTCAGCACTATCTCACAGACACCCACTTGGTAAAAGATGCCTGAATATGACATTAAACCCCCCAGAAGAACATCCAATCCAACAAGACATCATGGACTCAAATGGCTGGGCTTATAATCTCAACAGCACTCTTGGAGTTGGCACCAAACATCTTTGTCCTGAACCTTCCTAGAGAAATTCATGAACATCTAAAGCTGCTCTCACCTTCCAACTACTTGAGTTCCATCCCTCTTCATATAAGAGCTATGAACCAACAGTGCAGAAATGGTACAGGCTGTGGGTGTTTGAGTGGGTTTCTGTGGTGGTGTGGGGAGTATAGTATGGATATATATCTACATGTCAGGACACTAATCAATTAATCTGTTAAAACTAGAATTTGTGGCAATTGTAACCTCTTTCTAATTCCCCTTATTCCCTGGTACTTTGAAATACAAAACTAAATTTTGTAACAAACAGTGTCCCTTCTAGTCTTCAAATTCCTTAAAACATCTCCAATACTGTCTAGACCAGCTCTGTCAAAGAGAATTATCTGAGATGATGGAAATGTTCTATCACTGTACTCTCTAATGCAATAGCCACAAGTGGATGTTGAGCACAAGAAATGTGGTAAATGCAACTCTATTAAATTTTTTATTTTAGTTCATTTAAATAACCACCTGTGGCTAGTAACACCACACTGGGCAGTGTCTAGACATCTTTTTTACAAATCCTCTGGGATGAAAACATTTACTTACCCAAGACTCTCCTCTTGGCAGAGTGGACAAGCAAAACAGAAACCGACATCCTACAAGACGTGCTTCCTGACACCCTTCACCCTGCCCAGACATCTTCCTCTGCAGTAGTGTTTCTCAGTCTCAGCACTACTGAGTCAGAGAATTCTTTGTTGTGAGGGCTATCCCATGGATTCTGGGTTGTTTAGTAGCATCCCTGGCCTCAACTCACTAGAAGCCAGTAGCACATCCCCTTTCCCCAGCTGTGACAATTACCCAATGTCCTCGGGGTGCAAAATGATTAAGAACCATTGTAGTAGGAATAACTTTAAAAAACAAACAGACTTACAGGTATTCTAAGACGAGGCTACTGTCTCACACTTGCCCTTGGTTAAAGGTGCCCTTTTTCAAACCTCTTTGCACAACCCCCTTCAAAACCAGAGTCAATCAGAGTGCCTACACTGTTTTTTTGAGGCACTCCGTCCCACATGTACACACAGGCTGAGCACCCAGCTGCTCTCCTGTTTAGGGGAGAGGCCTACTGAAGACCAAAATGACCTACCTTTGAAACTAACTATCCACCAACCACCTGCATTAATCTACTCCACTCAGCACTCTTAAATATGGACACACAACCGAAACATCCAGATATTTAAGGGAGCATCCATTCCTCAAAAAGAGAAGGATCAAGTAAAATAGAAAGAACTGACTCCAAGCAGATATAATTCAACAAATACAAATAAATGTTTTAAAATTCCAATTAGCCTCTTCAGAGAGTATCAGGAAGATATAATATCCCTAGAAACAAAATAAACAAAACAAAAACAAAAATTGGCGGCCAACAGAACAACAACAAAAAGTTCCTGGGTATCTGAAATATGACTAAACATTAAAAATTCAGGGGCACCTGGCTGGCTGGCTTAGTTGGGAAAGCGTACAACTCTTGATCTGGGGGTCATGAATTTGAGCCCCATGCTGGGTATACAGATTACTAAAAAATAAATAAATAAACTTCTGGGACACCAGGTGACTCAGTCAATTGGGCATCTGACTCTTGATTCAGACTCAGTCTCAGGCCCAGTAGGCCCAGAGGCCACTTGGCTGGGGCCAGGTCAGGGTACTCAGGGAGGAAAACTGGTCCCACAGGAAAGGAACCAAGGCTGACAGGGAGGAATATGGCAGATATGTGCTAAGAAGAACATGAGTTTGCCAATTTATTTTAAAATGTGTATGAGGTGCCTGGGTGGCTCAGTCAGTTAAGTGCCCCACTTAGGCTCAGGTCATGATCTCATGGTTCATGAGTTCAAGCCCCAAGTCAGGCTCTGTGCTGACAGTGGAACCTGCTCATTCTCCCTCTCTCTCTCTCTCTGCCCCTCCTTGAGTCGTGCTTTCTCTCTCCCAAAATAAATAAACTTGAAAAAAAATAAAAAATATGTATAAACAACTCCCTTTTTTTGCCTACTCCAGACATGATTTGCCCTGCAACAGAAGTAGTGGTAGCTTTGCAATCCGATCTCCATCCTTTGTGACAGCCCCACTCACTGTGGCATCCTGCCTCAAGTACTGACACTGGAGGGCAGGTGGATCACTGTGGCTGGTTGCCATCTGGGACCTGTGGTGCTTATTACCCCAGTGTGGCTCCTCCAGTCTGCCTTGGACCTGGATCTTTATTCCACACCACTTGCTAAACCCATCAGCCTTCCCAAGTCATGCTGAACTCAACACTTGCCCAGGCTAGGAAGTGGAAAGGGGGAATTTTTTTTCCTTTTTCTTTTTTTTTTTTTTTAAAGGAAATTGCGTGTATTATTTTTAATGTTTTCTTTCTTAGAGAGAGGGAGAGAGGGAGACAGTGCGAGCAGGGGAGGGTCAGAAAGAGAGGGAGACACAGAATCTGAAACAGGCTCCAGGCCCTGAACTAGCTGTCAGCACAGAGCCCAACGCGGGCCTGAACTCAAGAACCCCGAGATCATGACCTGAGCCGATGTCAGACACTTAACCGACTGAGCCATCCAGACGCCCCTATTTTTTTTTCTTAAATAGTTTATCATCAAGTTGGTTTCCATATAACACCCAGTACTCATCCCAACAAGTGCCCTCCTCCATGTCATTCACCCCGCTTCCCCTCTCCCCCACCCCCTTCAGCCCTCAGTTTTTTCTCAGCATTCAAGAGTCTCTCATGGTTTGCCTCCCTCCCTCTCCCCACAATTTTTCCCCTTCTTCTCCCTCATGGTCCTCCATATGTGCAAACATATAGTATCTGTGGAAAAAGGGGAATTTAAAACAGGTAGGTTGCTAATGGCACCCAACTGAAGGGCTTGATTGCCAAGGAAATGAAAATTAAGGAAGGAGACCCTGTTACAGAGAGGGAGGGAGGGAGAAGAGAGGGGGCATCATACAAAGTTGGGGAGACTTAGAGGCTTTGGAATGGAAACCAAAACCTTTCTTTGAAAAGATTATCAGCCCTTCCCTCTGTCTTGGTTCCAGGGACCAATAAGGGATCTCTCTTTTACCACTTCTGCTTCACCTCTGGTCTGTTTTGAAGGACATACAAATAGATACTTACTCTAAAAAC
This sequence comes from Crocuta crocuta, assembly GCF_008692635.1. NCBI lineage: Eukaryota > Metazoa > Chordata > Mammalia > Carnivora > Hyaenidae > Crocuta > Crocuta crocuta. The sequence continues at coordinate 3,679,690 of NW_027551566.1, forward strand.
CCTGACATTGAAGTGAATAAGAGTATCCCTAAATGTTTATTATGCAACAGATTAAAGTGATTATAGATAAATTTCTCCTATCAACAATGATAAGGTTACATAACAGGACCTTAAAGTGAACCTCAGGCATTGTACTACATTAGCTCTGTGCAAAACAAGCAACTCTAAATGATACTTTAAATCAACCAGAAATGAGTTCTGTTCCTATTCAGAATCATCAATTTACTTTCTGCATTTTATCTACATCTATCATGTACAAATCAGCAGTTGGAAAGACTTACAAATTATTCTTTAAAAGAAGCCAAGGGTCACATGGGTGGCTCAGTCAATTAAGCGTCCGACTTCGGCTCAGGTCATGATCTCACAGTTTGTGGGCTTGAGCCCCACGTCGGGCTCTGTGCTGACAGCTGAGAGCCTAGAGCCTGTTTCAGATTCTGTGTCTTCCTCTCTCTTTGACCCTTCCCTGCTGATGCTGTCTTTCTCTCTCTCTCAGAAAAAAATAAAAAACATTAAAAAAAAAAAAAAAAAGAAGCCAAGTAAACACACAGAACATCAGTCACTGAGTAAATATTCACTGAAAGTCAGCCTACTACATGTCCAGTACTGGGGCAAGGCAAATGCTCATTCCTAAATGACCCATGTGGTTCGATCCTAACTGTGCTGGACACTCCAAGCCAGAGGGATTGAGCGTATTCAGCTCACACAAGGCAGCAGAACCAAGCACCCTGGAGACGTGTCCCCTGATCTATTACTCCAACCTGCCTGCAGATTATACATAATAAAGGAAAAGTATAAAGTCTTAAGGGCAAAAACTCTATTACTGAAAAGGCCTAAAAAGTTCAAAGAATATCGCCAGGGTCTAGCAAATGACATAATGAATTATTAGGAACTAACCTATTTAAAGAAGACCATTTGTAATGTTTTTAAAGACATTTGCTATATGTTCCCTTTACCAGGATACCTGTTGGTACATCTCATTTATCAGGAATTCATTCAGCCAAGTCTGTTAGGTGACACATTTTCTCTCTGGCCCAAGGTGCTCACATACAGAAAAGGTTGTGTTCTTATGCAAGGCACCAGGTAGGGGACGCAATGCCTGCTGGCATTCCCCATGACAGCAACTCTCTGGGGTTCATAATCCCTGATGAGAAAACCCAGCACCCCCTAAGTCATTTCATAATGAATAAAAAACCCAATCAACTTGTGCTTTACTGATGTACTGACCTTTGTTAGGAATGCTCCAGAAAACACTGTGGGAAAACAGAGAAGTAGCTTTTTCATTTCATCATATTAGGCACTACTTTAGTGCCACCTTTCATCTGTACGGTGCTTTGTACTGGAAGTAATTTTATAGTCAGTCTCCAAGCAATCTGTCCTGTGAAAGCCTCCTTCCTCCCTGTGCTCTGCTCCAAGATTTCTCTTCCCCATCAGGTTTCATGGAACCTCCATTCACATACCAGGCCCCTACAGCTGATTCTTAGCTCCACCACTCTGTTGAAACTGGGTCAAAAAAGGTCACCGCTGTGTATAAACGAAATTTTTTTTCTGGAGAAATATATAAGTAGAATTTTCTTTGTTTATGGTTCTCTATTGTTTGACTTTTCTAACCAAGGGCTTGCTAACTTTTTTTTTATTTTATTTTTAATTTTAATAAGATATTTAACCTAGTATCTCTAAATATTATCATTTCAACATGTAATTACTATGAAAAATAAGGGATTTTACCTTTGCTTTTGTGTATTAAGTCTTTGAAATCCATTGTGTGGTTTATTTATTTATTTTTTTTGTATTTATTTTTTTACAAAAAGTTTATTGTCAAGTTGGTTTCCATATAACACCCAGTGCTCATCTCCACAAGTGCCCTCCTCCATGCCCATCTCCCCCTTTCCCCCCAAACCCATCAGTCCTCAGTTTGTTCTCAGTATTCAAGAGTCTCTCATGGTTTGCCTCTCTCTCTTTCCCCCACCATTTCCCCCCTTCTTCTCCCCCTTGGTCCTCCATTAAGTTCCTCCTATACATGCAATCATATGGTATTTGCCTAACTTTTTTTTTTAATATGTCAGCAGAGATTATTGGGGATGGTCAAAAGATGAGCCATTTTAAAAAGGTGTTTGTGTAAAAACAAACAAACAAACAAACCCAAACCTGAGAAATAGGCTTCGCAAAAATAAATAAAGGAACAGTTACTCTACAGTGGAGAAACCTACAAGATACCATCTTGATCAAATGACTGATCAGAGTCAACATCACCAGTGGTAAGACATATTGATACCTGGTACCCCTAATGTGATGCATGAAAAGGACCTATCCATTCTGTGGTGTTGTTGCCAAACACAAAAGCTGAATCATGACAAAATATCATATAAGCCCTAAATTGTGGGATGTTCAACACAATACCTGGCTCATGCTCTTCAGAAGTTAAGATCATGAAAGACAAGGACTGAGGAACTGTCCCAGAACAGACGAGACTAAGAAGACACAATCCCTGAATATAATGTGGGATTCTGAGGTGGATCCTTGACCAGAACAAGGACATAAAAAGGGCAACAGACAACTGAGGAAGGCTGATAGATTAATTACCGATACCAGGTAACTTGCTGGTTTTAATCACTACTGTAGAGAAGTGAGGTGTCAATAGTTGGGGAAACTGGAGAAAGAGTATATGGGAACTTGTTCTATTTTTGCAACATTAGATCTGAAATTATTGCAAACGTAAAGTCCTCTCACAATATGCTATGCATATATGAAATCATTATGTTGTATACCTTAAGCCGCTACGATATTCTATGTCAATTACATCTCAGTAAAGCTAACTGGTAAGAAGGGCTGGAAAGATAAAATGAGCCTTCAGTAACAAATCAAGCCTTCACTCTTGATCATCGTGTATGGTAGGCTGTTCAGCCAGATCATCCTCCCATGTAACCTGGAGACAATGTCTTTTCCTCTATCACCCAAAATTGTTTCAACATCTTAGAAATTTACTCAAAGCAGTCTGCATTAAAATGTGAGTCCACCATCATATATGTCTCTCAGTCAGTCTCTTTCTGAGGCTTCTAAGGCCAGATAAGAGAGTGTCATGCATGTTTTGTAGTAAACTGTATTTTCTCAATTGGAGTTTGGGAAAATGGTAGAGTAGGGGACCCTGAGCCCACCCAGCCCCATGTCTACAACTAGGTATCATCCACATCCAAATCCATAAACCAGAGCGGGGTCCAAACAGAACAAACTCCACAACTAAATATAGAGAAGAAGCTGCATCTGGATGGTTAGGAAGGAAAGAAAGGCAGATGGAGGCTTCCTGCAGAAGGGAGGGACCTGTGCACCCAGACAGGACAGAGAAATGGTCTCTCACATCAGCAAGTTTATATGGGGAAGACCCATCCTCATAACATTTAGTTTTAAAAACCAGAGGGGCTGAATTCCATGAGTTTGTAAAACTAGTGGAACTTGGAGACTGGAGCTTTAAACAGTCAGCTAACTCAGCATTGGGTGAGCTGAGAGGAAGAGTGATAGCTGGGTCACTGCTCTTCAAGAGACAAGCAGCCTATGCAGACAGGCAACATAAAAACAGCAGTTTACACAAATAGGCAAATAGGAGACAGATCTGTTTACACTGATTTCAGAGCATGATGGGAAACTTCTCCAAAAATAAGGGAGCTGGCAGGCGCTATTTTCCTCCCCACCTCCCAGCATAAACAAAGAGCTACCTGCGGGAGGTGGGGCTGGGAAAATCCTTATAGCCTTGGCTCAGGTCAAATTCCGTTGAAGCTGCATGTGCACCCTGCCCAGCTGCCATATCACACCCACCCACACATCTCCAGCCACCATCATGTACCAGAACTGGCCAGGCCCACCCATCCATCTTCACACACTACACCTGGCCTCAGGCCCCAGACCATCCTGGTGCACAGCTCCAGCCACAGCAGCACTTTGGAGGCTCCAAAAAAGGTTTAACAGCCCAGCACAAATTTTGCTAACACTATCACCCAGCTCCCAAGATCCTCAGCAGGCACGCCTCCCCTCAGAGCTGGACTGTGTGGGTCCCACTTATACCACAGAAAACAAGTACAGCCCGCAACAGGCAGAGTCAGTGCAGATGACTGAACTGAAAGGCAACGTGACTGAGACACGATAGCAGGGCATAAGCAACACACACAGGATACTCTCCTGAAGTGCCAGGTTCTGATGAACAGGGGACACTGCACTGCAGGGCAATCCAGGACCTCTTCTTCATAAAGTCACTACTCTCAAGAGCAGAAGATAGCTGACTTTCTTAACACAGAGAAACACAGGGAGGCAGACAATGAGGAGACAGAAATTTATAACAAATGAAAGAACAGGAGAAGGCCATGGCCAGATCTAAACAAAACAGATATAAGTAACATACCTGATAGAGGATTTAAAGCAATGATAATAGGCACCTGGGTGGCTCAGTTGATTAAGCACCAACTTCTGCTCTGGTCATGATCTCACAGTTCATGAGTCTGAGCCCTATGTCAGGCTCTGTGCTGACTGATCGGAGCCTGGAGCCTGCTTCGGATTCTGTATCTCCCTCTCTCTCTGCCCCTCCCCTGCTCATGCTCTGTCTCTCTCTCAAAAATATAATAAACATTAAAAAAATTAAAGCAATGATCATAAGCACTGGACTTGAGAAAAGAGAAGACAATATGAATGAGACCCTGAACCCTATGATAAGGACTAACACAGCAAAGGTAAAGAACTCAATAGATGAAATAAGAAATATGCTTAATGGAATAAACAACAGGATGTAGGAAACAGAGGAACAAATCAGTAACCTAGACGACAGAGTAATAGAAAGTAATCAAGCTGAACAAAAGAGTGGAAAAAGAATTACACAAAAAGAAAATAGGTTTAGAGAGCTCAGTGACTCCATCAAACATAATAACACTCATGTTAAAGGAGTCCCAGAAGAAGAAAAAGAAAAGGGAGCAGAAAATGTATTCGAAGAAATAACAGCTGAAAACTCCCTAATCTGAAGAAGGAAACAGATATCCATATCTAGGAGGCACAGAAAACCCCCCTAAAAATCAACAAAAGCAGACTGATACCAAGACACATTTGCAAAATATAGGTCTAAAAAAAAGGTCTTAAGCAGCAAGACAAAAGAAGACAGTAACATATAAGGGAAACTACATAAGGCTAACAGGAGACTTTTCAACAGAAACTTGGAAGGCCTGAAGACAGTAGTATGATAACTGGCATGAATGGGAAAATCTGCCGCCAAGAATACTCTATCCAGAAAGGCTATATATCACTCAGAATAGAAGGAGAGATAAAGAGTTTCCCAGACAAAGAAAAACTGAAGGAATCTGTGACCACTAAACCAGCCCTGCAAGAAATATTAAAGAGGACTGAGTGGAAAGGAGAAACTGAAAGTGACAGTATAAATAAAAATGAATATTTTTATACGTGCAAACATATGATATTTGTCCTTCTCTGCCTGACTTATTTCGCTCAGCATAACACCCTCAAGGTCCATCCATGTTGCTACACATGGCCAGATTTCATTGTTTCTCATTGCCATGTAGTATTCCATGGTATAGATAAACCACATCTTCTTGATCCATTCATCTGGTGATGGACACTTAGGCTCTTTCCATGTTTTAGCTATTGTGGAGAGTGCTGCTATGAACATTGGGGTACATGTGCGAGGAACAAGGGGGAGAAGAAGGGCGGAAATGGTGGGGGAAAGGGAGAGAAGCAAACCATGAGAGACTCTTGAATGCTGACAAAAACTGAGGACTGATGGATGTGGGGGGAGGGGGGGATGGGCATGGAGGAGGACACTTGTGGGGATGAGCACTGAGTGTTATGTGGAAACTAATTTGACAATAAACTATTAAAAAAAATGAATATTTTTGAAAAATTAGTCAAGAAACTCACACACACAAAAAGGATATGAAATACAATAGTACATACCTAAAACATGGGGAGGAGAGGAGAAAAGAATGGATCAAACTTAAGCAACCATCAACTTAATAAAGAATGCTATATGCAGAAGAGTTTATATACAAACCTAATAGTAACTACATACCAAAAACCACTAATAAACATGCAAAGAATACAGAGAAAGAAATCCAAATATAAAGTAAATCAGCGGAACATGAAAGAAAACCAAAAAAGAATGAGGAAATCTTTAGAAACAACCAAAAAATAAAATGGCAGCAAATACACATCTATCAAAATTTCTTTGAACGTAAGTGGATTAAATCCTTCAATTAAAAGACAGGGTGACAGGGGCGCCTGGGTGGCTTAGTCGGTTAAGCGTCCGACTTTCCGNAAAAAAAAAATAAGACCCATCTAAGTGTTGCCTATAAGAGACTCATTTTAGATTGAAAGTGAGGGGATGAAGAAGTATCTATCATACAAATGGATAGCTTACTTATATTGGACAAAACAGACTTTAAAACAAACACTGTAACAAGTCACAAAGGACACTATATAATAATAAAGGGGGCAGTGGTAGCAGCGGGAGTCTTGAGTGGGAATATGGACCATATCACAGTGCCCAAGGGCTACCTCAAGAAACAAATCAAAGTACACATGGTGGAGAGTCCCTAACAACACTATGAGTACGAAAATAAAATAACCAAGGTCTCAACAATAAAGACAGAGAGATACCATTCAAAGAACACTTTCTGAAAGGACAGGCCCTGGACAGTCAAAGAGCCTTCTTTGGTACAGCAGTGCTCACAGGTGCAGAGTGCATAACAAGCTTTTTTAAAGTAACAAGAGGCAGAAAGCTAACCAAATTGACGAAATGAAAGAGCTCTCCTCCAAAGAAATTCCAGGAAGAATTGACAGCTAAAGAACAGCTCAAAACAGATATAAGCAACATAACTGAACAAGAATTTAGAACAATAATCACAAAATTAATCGCTGGGCTTGAAAAAAGCATGGAGGACATGAGGGCAGAAATAAACAATATAGAATCCAAGAAAACGGTTGAACAGATCAATGAAACCAAGAGTTGGTTTTTTGAAAAAATAAACAAAATTGACAAACCTCTAGCCAGGCTTCTCAAAAAGAAAAGAGAGAGGGGCGCCTGGGTGGCTTAGTCGGTTAAGCGTCTGATTTTTGCTTAGGTCATGATCTCGCAGTTCGTGGGTTCGAGCCCCACGTCGGGCTCTGTGCTGACTGCCAGCTCAGAGCCTGGAGCCTCTTTCAGTCTGTGACTCCCTCTCTCTCTGACCTGCCCCTGCTCACGCTGTCTCTCTCTCTCTCCTAGAAATAAATAAAACATTAAAAAAAATTAAAAAAAAGAAAAGAAAAGAGAGAACACTCAATACCAATTCTTCTCAAGCTGTTCCAAAAAACAGAAATTGAAGGAAAACTTCCGGACTCATTTTGTGAAGCCAGCATCACTCTGATTCCCAAGCCAGACAGAGATCCAGCAAAAACCAAGAACTACAGACTAATATCCTTGATGAATATGGATGCAAAAAACCTCAACAAGATACTTGCAAATCAAATCCAACAGCACATAAAAAGAATTATTCACCAAGATCAACTCATTCCTGAGTTACAGCGCTGGTTCAGTATTCGCAAATCATTCAATGTGATACATCACATCAACAAAAGAAAAGATAAAAATCATATGATCCTGTCGATAGACACAGAAAAAGCATTTGACAAAATACAGCATCCCTTCTTAATAAAGACCCTCAAAAAAGTCGGGATAGAAGGAACTTACTTAAACATCATAAAAGCCATCTATGAGAAGCCCTCAGCTAACATCATCCTCAACAGGGAAAACCTGAGAGCTTTCCCCTTGAGATCAGGAACACAACGGGGATGTCCACTCTCTCACTGTTGTTTCACATAGTGCTGAAAGTCCTAGCATCAGCCATCAGACAGCAAAAGGAAATCAAAGGCATCAGAATTGGCAAAGAAGAAGTCAAACTTTCACTTTTCAAAGATGACATGATACTCTCATAGAAAACCCGACAGACTCCACCAGAAGCCTACTAGAACTGATCCATGAATTCAGCAAAGTTGCAGGGTACAAAATTAACGTACAGAAATCGGTTGCATTTTTATACACCAACAATGAAGCCACAGAAAGAGAAATCAAGAAACTGATCCCATTCACAATTGCGCAAAAAAACAAAAAATACTTCGGAATAAAACTAACCAAGGATATAAGAGATCTGTATGATGAAAACTATGGAAACTTATGAAGGAAATGGAAGAAGACACAAAGAAATGGAAAAATATTCCATGCTCATGGATTTCAAGAATATAGTTAAAATGTCATTACTACCCAAAGCAATCTATACATTCAATGCAATCCCAATCAAAATTGCACCAGCATACTTCTCAAAACCAGAACAAACTATCCTAAAATATGTATGGAACCACAAAAGATCCCGAATAGCTGAAGTAATATTGAAGAAGAAAACCAAAATGGGAGACATCACCATCCCAGACTTTAGCCTCTACTACAAAACTGTCATCATCAAGACAGTATGGTATTGGCACAAAAACAGATACATAGGCCAATGGAATAGAGTTGAGATCTCAGAATTGGACCCAAAAGTATACGGCCAACTAATCTCTGACAAAGCAGGAAAGAGTATCCAATGGACCAAAAAGACAGTCTCTTTAACTGATGGTGCTGGGAGAACTGGACAGCAACATGCAGAAGAATGAAACTAGATCATTTTCTCACACACATACACAAAAATAAATTCAAAATGGATAAAGGACCTGAATGTGAGACAGGAAACCATCAAAACCTTAGAAGAGAAAGCCGGAAACAACCTCCTTGACCTCAACCACAGCCATTTCTTCCTTGACACATCCTCAAAGGCAAGGGAATCAAGAGCACAAATGAACTACTGGGACCTCATCAAGATTAAAAGCTTCTGCACGGCAAAGGAAACAATCCATAAAACTAATAGGCAAATGATGGAATGGGAGATGATAGTTGCAAATGACATATCAGATAAAGGGCTAGTATCCAAACTCTATAAGGAACTCATCAAACTCCACACCCAAAAAAACAAATAATCCACTAAAGAAATGGGCAGAAGACATGAACGGACACTTCTCCAAAGAGGACATCCAGATGGCCAACAGACACATGAAACGATGCTCAGCATCCCTCATCATCAGGGAAATACAAATCAAAACTACACTGAGATACCNGGAGGGAAGCAAACCATGAGAGACTCTTGAATGCTGAGAACAAACTGAGGGCGGATGGGGGGGGAGGGCGATGGGCATGGAGGAGGGAGGGCACTTGTTGGGATCAAGAAAACCCTTGAGAGAAACCAAGAAACACCCTTAACTACAGAGAACAAATTGACAGTTACCAAGTGTAGGGGCTGGGAGGCTGGGTAAAATAGGGGATAGGGATTAAGGAGTGCACTTGTTGAAGAAATGGGCAGAAGACATGAACAGACACTTCTCCAAAGAGGACATCCAGATGCCCAACAGACACATGAAACGATGCTCAGCATCCCTCCTCATCAGGGAAATCCAAATCAAAACCAAACTGAGATACCACCTCACACCAGTCAGAGTGGCTAAAATGAGCAAATCAGAGAACTCTAGATGCTGGCGAGGATGTGGAGAAATGGGCACCCTCCTACACTGTTGGTGGGAATGTAAACTGGTACAGCCCCTCTGCAAAACAGTGTGGAGGTTCCTCAGGAAACTAACAATAGAACTCCCCTATGACCCAGCAATAGCACTGCTAGGAATTTACCCAAGGGATACAGAAATGCTGAGGCATAGGAGCACATGTACCCCAATGTTCATAGCAGCACTCTCCACAATAGCTAAAACATGGAAAGAGCCTAGGTTGTCCATCAACAGATGAATAGATCAAGAAGATGTGGTTTATCTATCCATGGAATACTACATGGCAATNGAGTGCACTTGTCATGATGAGCCCCACATGATGTATGTTTGGAATTGCTGAATCACTATATTGTTCACCTGAAACTAATAAAACACTGTATGTTAACTAACTGGAATTTAAATAAAAACCTAAAAATAAATAAACTCTATTTTCCTCTAGTTTTTAAATTGTTTTAATAAAAAGCTATAAAAAAATAAAGCTCACCTAAGAGCACAGTAACTTTCTAGACCGCTGGAATGTGTTATTCATTCTCATAAATTTCCTCACTAATGCAGATCAATTTCTCCAACAGGACCCCCAAATTGAGGGTGGGCACATGCAGGCAGCCATGACATAAAGGGGGTTGGGGGGAAAGACCAGACAAAACCTGAGGAGAAAGTCATGAAAACCACAGGCGTCATCTTTCCTCATCATGACAAGACCCTGTCATCCCCACTTTCACTCACAATGAGACTGTCCTGGAAAGGTGACCTGATTTGTTCAAAGACATGCAGCTCTGACTGGGGCGGAAATGCCCTGGGACCAGAAGTAATGCCCACATTTCTCTCATTTCTGGAAATATCTAGGAAAGATTCATGAGTGGAATTGTCTTCTTTACACAGAGTTCAGTGGAGCCTGGATACAAATATCAAAACAACCTCCATAAAGACATGGTCAGAACATGCCAAGTGTCCCATTTACAACAGGGGTCTCATTGGAAAGTATCCTTGCTAGGTGGTGCAGTCATTTCTCATGGACAGCTCGAAGCCAGCTCCATCTGACCCCACTGCTCCTGTTCCTGGAATAGGCCTCCCTTCCCCCTGTCTCTGCTCAATTTGCTTTTTAAGCTTCTAAACCATATTTATGATAGAAAAGGCTAGAGTAATAACAGCCTCGATTTATTTAATGCTGAGTGCTGAGCACTAAGTTTTATGGATATCTTTTTTCTTTTAGCCCTCACCACTGCTCCATGGGACAAGTACGAAAAACCCCACTCGAAGAGGTTAGAGACTAACAGCAAAGCACACGCTGGGCTCAACTTCTCTGCACTAATCATTCTCCTCTTCCGTAAAAACACTGCTTAACTATCTTCCTTTCCTGATGAGAAGAGAGAGGGATAGGATCCCCAGCATCATCCATGTGTCCCCAGGGAGTGGTGGGCACAAAGGTACTGACATTTATTATGTGGGAATTTCTGGTTGAGTGTTTACACCTTGCTCCTCACCAAAATAGTGGCTCCATGAGGGCCAGGCCTTGCCTTTCTTGTTCCTCACAGGGTCCCTATGCTCAGAATAGGGCCTGATAAGGATAAGATATTCAGCGCTATTTGCTGACTGGACAAATAAAGCTCATTCCAAAACATGGCTATCGTAGCATTATCAATACTTTCTCTGTGATGGAAATGTCCTATACCTGACTGTCCAGGAGCCACCAGAGACAAGAGCTACTGAGCCTTGAAATGCAGCTGGTGGGACTAAAGAGAATTTTCTATTTTATTTGATTTTCATGACTTTAAATTTCCATGGCTACGGCTACCCCCTTGGTGGACACAGGTCTAACGTCTCCTGATTTCCCACACAACACCAACATTCCCTGGTGATGCTCCCCATGTCTGCTCCAGCTTTACTCCTGCTCAAGTCTGTTTCAGCGTGAACCATGCTGGCACTGAACACATGGTAGGTGTTAAGGCTGCTACTTTCAAGGTGCTTAGTTAAGGAACAACAGGAGAAACTACATGAATCAAATAAGTATGAATCATGCTATAGACACAGTTTGGGATTACAACAAAAGCTGGTGGGAAACAACATTATTCACTGATCACTTTCTCTTCATTGACATCAGTGAGTCATGAGAACAAATGTCACCTCCCTTCCTACCCACCACCAACCACTGCAAGAAACCACTATAGACACAAGTTTGGGATTACAACAAAAGCTGGTGGGAAACATTATTCACTGATCACTTTCTCTTCACTGACATCAGTGAGTCATGAGAACAAATGTCACCTCTCCTCCTACCCGCCACCAACCATTGCAAGAAAGAGTAGGAAAAGATTAAAAAAAAAAAAAAAAAGCAAATAACAATTTTGTTACCAAATATACCAGTTATCAAGAAATTTGAGTCATGGTTACTCAGGTGCCAATTAAAAGCAGAAAAGATGAATATCCGTGTCATGTTTCCAGAAAATGTTCAAATACACAAGTAGTATATATCAAATTAAAAGAGTTCAAGGTGGGGCGCTGGGTGGCTTAGTCGGTTAAGCGTCCGACTTTCACTTAGGTCATGATCTCGCGTTCGTGGGTTCGAGCCCCACATCAGGCTCTGTGCTGACTGCCAGCTCAGAGCCTGGAGCCTATTTTGGAGTCTGTATCTCCCTCTCTCTCTGGCCCTCCCCTGCTCATGCTGTCTCTCTCTCTCCTAGAAATAAATAAAAATATTTAAAAAATAAAATAAAATAAAGAGTTCAAGGTATGCAACATTTAAAGAAGGGAGAGTATTGGTTAATTCATGTGCACCTCTATCCTGTGTGGTAGAAAGACTGCCAGGGGTGATTTTATAAAAGTAAACATGCCCTCTAGGCCTATGGTGCCAACTGCCAAGAGCCTAGGCTCAGAGCCACACCCCTCCCTTTCAGGCATGTTGGCAGGCTCCTTCCAACTCCAATATGGCTGATCCCACCTCTAGCATGTCCCTTTGAGGTACTCACCTCAGAGATGACTAAATCTTGGCTGGCAGAGCAATTGTACTCTACTCTATATGATCCTATCCACCAATGGGGTCTTGTTCTCAACCTGACGAAACTAACTGACTTGGTGATAAAGACGGAGGAGATGACCTCTCTTCTTCCACTAGCCTGCCCCAAGTGCCCCAAATGAAAGGCCCCCGCTGAGAAATGGCCAAAGGAAGCAAAGATAAAGAGAGTTCATAGCTGATAAAAATATCAACATCCAGGGCTACCAGGTAGCTTAGTCGGTTGGGCGTCCAACTCTTGGTTTCAGCTTAGGTCATGATCTCATAGTCATGAGATCAAGCCCCGCATCAACTCTGTGCTGGGTGTAGAGCCTGCTAGAGATTCTCTCTGGCTCTCTCTGTCCTTACAACGTGCACTCACTGTCTCTCTCTCTCAAAATAAAATAAAATCTTTTTAAAAAATAATAAATCAACATCCAGGGGTGCCTAAGTGGCTCAGTTGGTTAAGTGGCCAACTCTCAGTTTGGGCTCAGGTCATGATCTCACTCTTTGTAAGTTCAAGCCCCACACTGGGCTCTGCACTGACAGCATGGAGCCTGCTTGGGATTCTCATTCTCTCTCTCTCAAAATAAGTAAATAAACTTAAAAATATATATATTAACATCTACACGCCAGAGTCTTTCCTCTAAGAAGTTAGAAACCATTTCATTATCTCCATCACTGACAAACATCCAACCTGCATACTCCTTGTCTTAGGTATCATGTTAATATTTAATTACACATGAAAGAGGAAAATCTCCATTCAGTCCCTGCACTGGCCAATGTATATACTAATTGAGAATAAACTACGTAAGAGAATACAGTTTGGGTATGGCTCACACATCTTTGGTATACAGTAAGCACTCAAAAGAAGTATGCTCTTTTATACAGTCATCATTGCACCTTAAGTTGCAAGCAAGGTGGTAATTTTTGACAGGGCATAAACTTTTCTGTCTCCTGCCTCTATTTACGGCACTGACACCATGGCAGTGGTGGGTGGATGGCGGCATACAAGCCAGCCTGATGTGTTATGAAGTGTGAGATTCTCAATACAGTGGGGGCCGAGGGTAGAATGAGACTAATCCACCCCAGGTTCAGGCAACAAGATGGGCACTGCTTAGCTTTGCACTGTGCAATATGGTAACCACTGGCCACATGTGGCTATTTAAATTTAAACTTAAAAATTTTATTTTTTTTAACAGTTTATTGTCAAGTTGGTTTCCATATAACACCCAGTGCTCATCCCCACAAGTGTCCTCCTCCACGCCCATCTCCCCCCTTCCCCTCCCCCCCACCCCCATCAGTCCTCAGTTTGTTCTCAGCATTCAAGAGTCTCTCATGGTTTGACTCCCTCCCTCTCCCCCACTATCTCCCCCCTTCTTCTCCCCAACGGTCCTCTGCTAAGTTCCTCCTAATCCTCCTATACATGCAAACATATTTTAAATTAAAGTTCCACAATCACACTAACCACACTCGTAGTGCTCATCAATCACAAGTGGCTAATGGCTAATGTACTGAACAATGCAGACACAGAATATTTCATACATCACAAAAAAATTCTATTAGACAGGACTGGTCTAGATAGTATTGAAACAATAACAAAAATCACTGAAAGTCATTCTGGTTTTTATTGCTAATATGCACTAGCAATTCTAAACAATATTAGTGATAAAATATTCCTCTCTATTCCCTTGACCCGCCCCCCCATCCCCAAACACCACTGTCCAAATAAATCTGTCTAGTGACAGAGGATAACTCTAATGAAGGAGCACACTAAAATCTCGGCTGTATCATTGCTCAAATAAATGCTAAAAGTGAAGAAAAAAAAAGACTAATGTGTATTCTATTCCTTTTTTCTGTCCCTAATAGAGATACCTTAAAGAAAATCTACAGCTAATTCTATGAAAATATGGAGAGAAAACTGGCAAGAGAATTTATAATTACCAAACTGTGTATAACCCCTGAAAATTTCACATAACATATAAAGGGGGTGAGAGGCAGATAACCCAGAGCAAACCATTTTTTTTCTATCAATATACCTAGTCATGTAGGAGAGGAAAAAGCAACTCAGACCTCAAGGACTCTCATTCCATGGCAGGATCCAGTTCTCAAATACAGGCCTAAAATAGAACCCAACTTCTTTTTTCTGGACAAGTCTAGAACAAACGGGGCCAGGGACAGCTGTTCAGCTCTCTATTACAGGCTGTGCATTAAAAATTAATATGGCTAAGGTCTTTTTCCTAGCAGGATATTAAAAATGCACACAATGTTTCTAATTTCAATTCCTATAATGGCCTGTAATGCTTTCAGAGGGTTCTGAATTTTTTATTTCTCATTCGGTCATCCCTCCTGGCCACTGCTGGCTCCAACATGTTCTATCTCCTTCCCAACCCCCATCAATAGCAAACAGAGGCCAAGACTTTCAAGCTCTCCAACACTGTGCTCTGTTGGCATTTCCCCCAGGTACATGTGTTACCCAATTAAACACCACTTCCCTAAGAAGAACATCTTCACTCAGGTAATTTCTGGGAATGCATCATAGCTAAAATACCAAACACTAGAAAATAAAATAAGAGCAGATGACAAAAATAACATTAGGCTATCCATCATAGTAAATTGTTCCAGATAAGAAACCTTCCAGATGCTCAAAAGGGAAATGTTTATGCCCCCAAAGTGTATTTAGCTATGTCTAAAGACGATGACACATTTTCCTGCTATTATATAAGAATACCCAGAGTTACCCTGCAGTCTTTTCTCAGGCCCTTTGCACAGACGGCCCCTGCTCCCTGGAATGCTACTCCCATCCCACTTCTCCTCCTTAACTCCCCCTCTGTCTTTAGCTCAACTTCACTTGCCTAGGGAAGCTTTTCTGACACCCCAGATGAGTATAGGTTCCCCAGATCCAAAGTCTCGACACCCTGTATTTACAATTCATAGCACTCATCACAATTTATAATGACCTATTTACCTACAGAATTATTTAGAGAATTAAAAATAATTAGTATTTAGAGGGGTGCCTGGGTGGCTCAGTTGGCTGAGTATCCAAGTCTTGATTTTGGCTCAGATCATGATCCCAGGATTGTGGGATAGAGCGCCCCCCCCCCCGCCCCACCCGTATCAGGCTCTGTGCTGAGCATGGAGCCTGCTTAAGATTCTCTGTCTCCCTCTCTCTGCCTCTCTCCCTTGCTAGTAGGTGCTCTCTCTCTAAAATACATGATCATGATCATCATCATCATCATCATCATCATTATATTGAGAATGTCTATCTAACCCCCACAAGTCTGAACAATCATAAGGAGTGGCTCTGTGTCAGTTCTGTTCCTCATTGTATCCCCAATGCCCAGTACCATGCATGGTATAGCAGATAATAAACATTTAAAAGATGAACAAACTGATTAATGAATGAACACCTATCTTTTGAGAATCAGGGAAATATGTCCTTGCACTGAGATGTAACTTTAACTTCAAACAGAGGTATGGGCAAACCACCACCCTGAAATGGGGACAGACAGGCACATCAAGAGACATGGCCAAGGCCTGCTTACCTAGAACAGAAGCCACTGGAGCCATAGACTGGTAGAAACATTTAAATGGTAATGTTCGTGAACTGCTGGAGACAGAGTGTACACTAGTGTGGAGGAGAAACTCCAGGGGGCACAGCATCAGGGGTTCCCCACACTTGTGTACCTTATCGCCAGGAACTGAACCACAGTTTCACAGTGAAGGACCTCTCCAGAACCAAGGCTTACCCTCCAGCAAAGTACACTTTGCAGACCCTTATCTCAACTTTGAAAGGAGAACTTCTTGCACTCTAGCCTCCTTCAGGTTCCTTGTCTAAGTAGGGGAAAAGATAGTCAAGAGTGAGGGCTCCAAGGAAACAGATTAGGAATGCTGCAGGCAGGGAAGGGAGCAGGGGATGTAGAAAACCATCCCACAGGGGCACCTGGGTGGCTTAGTCGGTTAAGTGTCCGACTTTCGCTTAGGTCATGATCTCGCGGGTTTGAGCCCCGCGTCGGGCTCTGTGCTGACTNAAGAAAACCATCCCACAGCCCCAATACACGGGCTCACTACAGGACTAAAATTTAATGGGAAGATTATAAAATGCTCCTTCCCTATTCCTTACCACCACACCAACAAGGCTCCAGTATAGTAACAGTGGTTTGTAGCTTAAAGAGCTGAAAGACACAAACTTTCTTTGAGAGGAATACTTTAAAAAGCCAAAAGTCAAGAAGACAAAAATAAGGACAGTAGGGAAATTCAAAGCCTCTGGTATCTCTTGCTAACAACTGTTAAACAACGCCAACTCCAATCATACTAACAGAAATCCTTACACGAAAGATCTGTCTAGAGGCACCTGAGTGGCTAAGTCAGTGGAGCATCCAACTCTTGATTTTGGCTCAGGTCATCATCCAAGGGTCGAGGGATCTCTCCCCCCACCCTACCTCCTCTTCCCTGCTCTCCCACACACTCCCTGAAAGAATGAAAGTATGAAAGAGAAAAGATCTATTAGATCTACTTACCTCAGCTCCTAAACCCTAACCAACATGTGTGGCTGTCAACAAACAATAAGGTAGGCAGAGAGGAGTTAACTCCACAGGCCTGGGTTGCTTAAACCCTGCACATGCCCAGGAGAGGCCCATTTTCATGACTAGCTTCAGGTATAGCTCCTAGGAACTGAGCCTTTGGAATCCTCTGTATGATAAGAATGATTTTGCATGCCTGAGGCCTAGCATCACACTGTAAGCTTATCCAGGTAGTTTATAATCACAATGCCATTTGTGATGAACACCTGCTCTCCTTATGGGGGTCAGAGCTTTAGTACCTGAGGTCAGCCACAAAGGTTCCATATGCCTACAAACTGACATCCAGTAAGAAGCTTGGACACTCAGGCAGAACAAACATCCCTGGCCGGTAGCACTTTGCACATAACTGTCACACATTGCTGCTGGGGACACTTGGAAGCTTATACCTGGTTTCCTCCAGACTCCACCTCATGTGCTTTTTCCCTTTCTAATTTTACTCTGTATCTGTTCCCTGTAATAAGCCACAAACATGAATGTAACTATTTCTCAGTCCTGTGAGTCCTTGAAAAACAAGCCTGATGGTGGAACTGGAGACCTGGAGATTCAACACAGAAGTAAGAGGTGTCAGAAGTGGGATTCACTAAAAATGACTCTGACTCACTAGGTTATAGCAAAAGTACTGCTTGGGGAAAGGATTAAAGAGCAGGAGGACAAACTTCTGATGTCTGATGGCCAGAGTCTTCCATGGTATAGACAGCAGCTGCATTCTATTTATTTATTTATTTATTTATAAAAATAGTTTATTGTCAAGTTGGTTTCCNTGGGGTCCATGTGCCCCTATGCATCAGCACTCCTATATCACTTGGGTAAATTCCTAGCAGTGCTATGACAGCAGTTGCATTCTGGGCATTGTTGGAGGTAGGCTTCCCATGGAATTTAGAAATGATGGCTCTAAGTTCTAAGAAGTTGGTTCACTGGATACATAAAAAATGCCAAATAGGGATTCTTGGGTGGCTCAGTTGATTGAGCATCTGACTCTTGATTTTGGCTCAAGTCATGATCAGGTCATGGGACTGAGCCCTTGCATGGGACTCCATGCTCAGTGTGGTCAGTGTGAAGTCTGTTTGGGATTCTCTCTCTCTCTCTCTCTCTGCCCCCCCCCACTCACTGCCCTCTCCTCTGCTCTCACTCTCTCTCTCTAAAAAAGAATGTAAAGGGGCACCTGGATGGCTCAGTTGGTTGGGCGTCCGACTTCAGCTCAGGTCATGATCTCACCATTCCCAAGTTCAATCTCCACATCGGACTCTGTGCTGACAGCTCAGAGTCTGGAGCCTGTTTCAGATTCTGCATATCCCTCTCTGTCTCTGCCCCTCCCCCACTAGTGTTCTGTCTCTCTCATGAAAATGAATACACATTAAAAAATTAAAAATAAATAAATAAATGAGAAACAGGCTATACGTACAACCCCTGGATTGCTGTTAGCCATGATAACTAAAATGAAATTAAAGGACAGCTTTGGAACATATCTTGGCATTAATTCAAGTCTGGGTTTCAGGCAGCCTATGCTACAACCACTAACCTCATGGTCACTACCAAATGGAAAAATTGGGCTGAAACAATAGAAAGCACCTCTGTGACCTTTGGCCACCAAGAAGTAAACCAGGTGGCAAGGGGTGGAGAGCAAAACCAAGAAACTAAAAAACTGAAACCGGGGGGTACACAATGAAGGAGCACTCTCATTGTGTGGGTCAATACTGCGGCTTCCTGAAGAACTTAACTGAAATCAGTTGGCTCCTTGGTCTGACTATGACAGAATAAAGAAGCATGTCTGGGCTGATACTGTACCCACAGCTTGGTAGTGAACACTAAACAATCACAGATACTTGACATGATACAAACACATAGAGGCCTGCTCCCAGGGGACAGCCTGTCTGGTAGACAAAACACAGGCCACTATAAAGTTTGTTGACACTAAAAAAGATAACTATTCTACCCCTCCTTTACTTTTTTTTTTTTTTTATTTTAGAAAAAGAGAGTGTAGGGCGCCTGGGTGGCTCAGTCGGTTAAGCGTCCGACTTTGGCTCAGGTCATGATCTCACAGTTTGTGGGTTCAAGCCCCACATCGGGCTCTGTGCTGACAGCTAGCTCAGAGCCTGGAGCCTGTTTCAGATTCTGTCTCCCTCTCTCTCTGACTCTCCCATGCTCATGCTGTGTGTGTGTGTGTGTGTGTCTCTCTCAGAAATAAATAAAACATTAAAAAAAATTAAAAAGAAAAGAAAAGAAAAAAAAAGTGTAAGCTGGGAAGAGGGACAGAGGGAGAGAGAGAGAGAATCCTAAGCAGGCTCCTGATGCAAGGCTCAGGAGGCCTGCCCTCCTGTAAATAGCAAATAGCAAGCCATTCTGGACTGGCTTTATGACTAGGATGTTCACTCACTTGACCCCTTAACAAGATCACGAAAAAATGCTGGGATTAAGGAGCCCCTTTACACAGGCCCCATGTAACCTCACTGCTGCAGAATCAGGGAACACTTTGAGAAACTTTATCAGATATATTATCTCAGCTTCCCCTTACAGGTCTTAAGAATGCTTAAAAAAAAAAAAAAAGGCAATTCACAAGAGAATGGGGAAAGATAAAGAAGATGGCCAAGGGACTCTCCCAACAGAGCAGAGTCTCTAAACTGTTATTAAGGAATGAATAAACTGGACACTGATGGGTCAACACAAAGGCCTTACTATAACATTATTACAGGTTCAGCTGACTGATGAAGGCCCCTGCTGGTCCTCCAATATTAAAGGGACCTAAATAAAGCTGCTCTATTTGCTACTGTTTGGATGAATTTTAAAAGCCAGAAGGCAAAGATGACAATGAGAAGCCTGACCTCCCAGTCACTGGGGATAATGTTATGACTGATTAATCAGGATTAGAAGTGATGAAGGAGCGGGACACCTGGGTGGCTCAGTCAGTTAAGTATCTGACTTCAGCTCAGGTCACGATCTCACAGGTTTATAAGTTTGAGCCCCGCATCAGGCTCTGTGATGACAGTTCAGAACCTGGAGCCTGCTTTGGATACTGTGTCTCCCTCTCTCTCTGCCCCTCCCCTGCTTATGCTCTGCTTCTGTCTCTCAAAAACAAACATCAAAAAATATATTTTATAAAAAAGTGATGGAGGAGCCATAGTCTTGGCCTGACTCCTGGCTAGGGACACATGGCCATATGCACATGGGTAGGTAAAATGACCAGGGAGTGAAGAAGAAACTTTTCTGAGCTCCTTGACATGGAAGTCCCATTCTCTGTGATTCTAAAACCTGCTAGTGAGATCCTGAAAGGGGATACAATTAGACTGGGAGGAAATAGGGATGCAATGGTTGATGGGCTTAAGATAAAAGATATAATGATAATTGGAGTGTTTGGACAGACTTGATGTGAACTGGCTGTGTCTCCCTTAACTGAATGTACTGTTGAGATGGGTATTATGTCTGACTGGGGAACACATTCTCTACATAGCATTGTTAATTTGAAACAACACAGAATACCTGGTAGATGAAAAGAAATTATTGCCTTAATTAATGATATTTTAGAAGTATCAGCAAGTGTTCTGTATAATAGTTCTGTGTGGCTTGTGAAAAAGGTAGACGGCTCATGGAGGCTAACAGCAGATTACTGAGGCTTGAAAACAGTAGTACCACCTACAGCATCAGCAGTTCCTGATACAGTTTTGATGGTGCACAAAATACAAACTATAGAAGACCTGGTTTACAGTGATTGATCCTGCAAATGCATTTTCTTCAATACCTACCTCAAAAGAGTCAACTCCAATTTGTCTTCACATAGAATGGATCCCAATTTACATTGACTGTGTTGCCACAGAGTTACTTGAATTCACTAGCTTATTTTATGATCTGATTAGGCAGGATTTGTACTCAATTCAGGTCCTTAGTGTGATGGTGTGCCACACTAATATCATAATAGAAACTGAAGAGCAAGCTAGAAGTGAATTAAATGCAGTGGTGACACACATGACTAACACAGCTGACGGATAAACCCAACAGACATTCAAGGGCCCAACCAAACAGTAAAATTCTTAGAAACAACTTAGGCAGGAGCCACCTGTGATATTCCACAAGCAACTAAAAGTAAAGTGCTGTCCTTGCCTACCCTTGGAACTAAGCAAGAAACACAGTGCCTGGGCAGGCTGCTCAGATTTGGAGGTCAAGTATCCCACACCTCAGAATACTGCTAGCTTCTACCCCAAAGAGGGTTATATTTTATTTGAATGGAAGCTTAAACAACATCAGGCTATGCCAGAGTTACAAAAAGCAGTGGGTTTGGGCCCCTGTATTCACATTTAGATTTTGTACTTACTAGAGTGTATGGCAAAAGCCCATGTGTGCCATTAAGCAGTGACCACTGGAATTTAGAAGAAAATCTCTAGATATGGTGGTATGCTATATGCCATCTGAGATACAATTACTTGCATGCTATTAGGTATTAATGAAAATTGTCTCTATGAATGAAGGACATAAAATAATCTTGAAATCTGAAACACCCATGTCTTAGGCAAAGTCAAAGAAATACTCTAATAAGGAAAGCAGTTACCAGAAAAGAGCCATCCTAAATGGAAATGGTTTATACAAGAATAGGGAACTGGAGAAAGGTAGAGCTACTGCCTTCATGAGCAGGCAGCCTGATTTTCCCTAGCAACAACTTTGGAACCATCTAAAGAGCTATCACAAGGGCACCTGGGTGGCTCAGTCGGTTAAGCATCCAACTTTGGGTCAGGTCACGATCTCGTGGTTCATGGGTTTGAGTCCCACATCAGGTTCTGTCCTGACAGTTCAGAGCCTAGAGCCTGTGTCTCCCTCTCTCTCTCTCTGTCCCTCCCCAACTCATGCTCATATTCATTCATTCTCTCCCCCCCAATAAACATTAAAAATAAATTAATTAAGAACTGAACACATGTCCTGTGAAAACTCCCAACTGACTAAGAGCTGCTTGGTTTACAGCTGGTATTCTAAGATGGATGGACAGTATCCTGTTTGGAAACGTATCACACTGCAACTAACTCATGAAAAAAGTCTGATTAAAGAAGGTTAAGGATAAATCAGCTCAGTGGACTAATTGTATACTTTTTTCCTTAAAATAATGGAATAATTAGACAACAATAAGAGCACTGAAGTTTGAGTGTATACAGACCCATGGGCAGTAGTCAATGGCGTGCCACATGGCCAAGCAGACAGGCATGGAAAACTAGGTTATTAAAGGGATAATCCATACGGGGAAAGGGCTATGACAGCTGCAGTGGAAATTTAAGGGGGCTTAATGGACATATTCATGCCCATAAGAACCTTCTTCCAGGGTCAGAAGGTGATTGAAACCAACAAGTAGATATCCTGGTGTACTTACTTGGGATAGCCAGCCAGCTCTGTGAAACAAATGGATACACCAGAGCTACAGCAGTGTGGAGATGAGCTGGCTGTCAACATATTCCTCTTGTATCCTCTGAGATACAACATGCCAACAAAGACCATCCTTAACAAGAAAGAGACCAGGCAGCTCTTGGGGAGATTCCTCAAAGGAAAGTCTTGCATGCAGCTGGGACATGGACAACAGGGATTACTGCCTATTGATCTAGGATGCAATAAATAGGTTGAAATGTGAATAGACAGTCTGGATTGGGCTTTGCAGACTGCGTGGTAGATCCTAAGGCTCAAAACACTGCTGAAGGACTTAAACAAAAGATACTGTACCCATCTGGGCCACCAGGTTACATTTCTTCAAACCAAGCAGGACTTCACAACACATAGGTCCAACAATGGGCAAGAAATATCACATCAAATGGACACACATCATGTCACATAATGCCCTCAGGGTAGTAGACTGACCAAGAATTGCAACAGGGAATTGAAGTATTTGTTGTCCAAAACAGAAAGAGATAAACACACGTCTTCACAAAGGTGTTCTCGCTCTCTCAATAGATCAATTATATTTCTTTTTAAAACTTTTAGTGATTACCCTATAGCTTACACTACACATTTTAAACTAACCTAAGTCATCTTCAAATTAACACAATACTGTTAACATGTGTAGTGCAGGTCCATTTAAGAGAATTCCTAATTCCTCTTTCCCATCTCTTTTGACACCTCTGTCATTCATTTCGTTTGTCTACATACTATCATTACTGGTATTGGTTTGAACAAACGGTTAACTTTTGGATCCACTGAGAATAAGATAAAAAATTT
The DNA here is from genome assembly GCF_008692635.1 of Crocuta crocuta. Taxonomy (NCBI): domain Eukaryota; kingdom Metazoa; phylum Chordata; class Mammalia; order Carnivora; family Hyaenidae; genus Crocuta; species Crocuta crocuta. Next base: position 3,703,051 of record NW_027551566.1, read on the forward strand.
CTTCCACCATAATTGATTCCTTCCCTGATACTCTTCCTTTCTTTATGAAGACCCAAGTGTCTGACCTACATCATTTTCCTTCTGCATAAAGAACTTCTTTTACCATTTCTTACAAAACAGATCTGCTGACAATGAATTCTCTCAGTTTCTGTGTTAAAGTTTTTACCTCTACTTCACTTTGGAAGGGTAACTTCACAGAATGTAGAATTCTAAATTGGTGGGTTTTTCTTTCAACACTTGAAATATTTTCCTCTATGCTCCTCTTGCTTACATAGTTTCTGACAAGAAGCCCGCTCTAATTCCTATCCCTATTCTTCTCTAGGTAATGCTCTTTCATTTCCATATTGAGAACTTTCCAGCAAAACCCCTTTCTCCAAAAACAGAGGATCCCAAAAAATTCCCAGTGAGGTAAAACCTGAACACTGCACAATCCAGGCAAATTAGCATGGCTCAAGTAGATAACATCTTGTTATGAAGGTGTCCATGAAGGGCCTCACCTAATTTTCGCATCATAATGCTTAAAATAAGTCCACACCTTGCCAGCAAACCAGCCTATAAATGAATCTGCTCATAAAATGTCTCCAGTTGACAACTCAGCAGGCCCAGCTGTTGTGTGACCCAGAGATAACAGACTCCCATCCCTATTGGGAGGCTCCTGCATGAAGGTGTGTGACTCAGTACTCAGGAGCACTTAAACAAATAACCACTAGTCATCCGCCAGGCCTAAAAATAAAAATAAAAATAAATCACTAAGGGGCACCCGGGGTGGTTCAGTTGGTTAAGCGTCCAAGTCTTGTCTGGGCTCTGGTCATGATCTCACAGTTCATGGGTTCATGGGATTCTGTGCTGGCAGCACAGAGCCTGCTTGGGATTCTCTCTCCCTCTTTCTTTCTCTGCCCCTCCCTTACTTGTGCGCACGTGCACCTCTCTCTCTCTCTCAAATAAACTTAAGAAAATAAATCACTAAGATAAAGAGTAGATGATGCTTACTTCATGCAGCTGGTTACTTGTCACATTTATGGAAAGACTGGTTAAAAACTATTATGAGCCAAATAAACTACTGATACACATTCAAAACAGAAGTCAGTCTATGGGGGCTTTAAGGATAAGGAACAAACTGGAAGTCTTTTATAAGTGTAAAAAATTGTCCTGTGATAGAGATAAACTCACTAATTCAGGGAACCACCTTAAGATAACATTGCCAAAGCTGAACCCATCATCCAATCCAAACTGATTCACTTCGTACTCTGACCTCCTGAAGTATGAACTCTCCCACTTGTTCAAGATCACCTTATGAAAGACCGCTGCCTCCAAAAGCCAAAACAGTAGGTGCATGGTTGCTTTGCTGTCTCCCTTCAGCAGAGGCACTGAGGCCCTGGCCAAACGGCTTGTCGATTATGGACATGGCAGGGGTGGGCAGCCTGTATTCTAATCAGGACCCACATTCCAGAGACCACTACACCACGGGCCTCATTATCCATACCTCGGCAATGGCTGTACTATGAGAAAATGAATGTCAGAAGTGCGCATTCAGTAGCAAATGAGTGACTGGTTAATCCACATAACAGGTATTAGAAATGGATTCTCACCCATCTCACCGCATCATGAAATATGGCTACAATATTTGAGGTAAATTCCCAGCGCCCTGCACAAACAGGGTATGAGAATCTACCTAGGTCTGTAGCCTCTATGCCTGGGAAAGAGGCCCTAGCCTTCATTCCTGAGCAATGCTACCTATGCTGATCCTGGATCACGGTCCTAATACAGATCCAGGGGCCAAATGTAGACCGTACAGGTAACAGTTCCTGGCAATAAGTCTAGAAGATATAGCATCTTCTTGAGCACTGGTGCTTTAGCAAGCTAACAGAACAAGTTGTAGGAACTATTTTGGGCCAGCTTGTTAACGCATGTCTCTTTAATAAAAGCTATAGAGCAGAATTTGGTCCAATACCTGCTTCCTTCACATCTGAAAGGGAGGTGGGTGGAAGGGATAACTAACCCTAACCCACCTCACACATTCTGATGGTGATTATTACCTAACAAAAAGAATCTAAGAGTTGGCATGGCCAGGTTGATTAGGTCAGTTCTCAAAAGCAGTTTATTCATTCTTCATCCTGTCAATCAGACAGGTCAGTGTTACATATAAATCATACAAATCATACTAGGGAGGGTATTATTTAAAATCTCACTTTTAATATCTGCTCTTCGAGAAAAGTACCTCAACTTCCAGACTGCTTAGAAAATTAAGGCCAGTGGTGGCAAATTACAACCACCACAGTTGGGATAGGTGTCATGTAGGCTCCTAGACTATAATCAGATTGAGAACAAGGTTAGGGTGAGTCACTTTCACGTGCTTTAGAACAGAACCTCATTCCACACCATGAATAAATAGGCACCTGGTGCTCTCAATAATGGTGACTGCCCCACAGCACTAACCACAAGTATCATCCCCATAGCAACTGTTGTCAGGCCAACAGGCCTTTTCAGATGCAATCAAAGAAAATGTAAATCAAGAAATGCTTTCAAAACTCAAAAGTATGGTCTCAGGAAAACGAGAAGAAGGCCCTGGCTCACTCAGGGACTTGGAGAAGAATGTGGCTCAGTGTGGGTTTTACTCTGCTAACAGATTTGACATTTCTTTAGTATTCAAAGACAACCCATGATATGAAGCCCGAGGTCTTGCCAGCTTTTCTTTCCACTCCTCAGAAGCCATCCTACGGATGGTAAGATCACATGTGGAGAAAATAGCTCTCCTAGAAACCAAGGGAAAGGACATGAGGAGACCTTTGTCCAGAAGAGTTTACTGATTCCAAGCCCAAAATATCCTGAAAAGAAAGGAAATCAATTCTCAGCGGGAATCTGGGGTGAACAGGAGAGAGATGAGGTGATGCAGGCACAGGGGATGGAGTAATGACAAGAGGCTGGACAGGGACAGAAATGGGGAGATCAACACAAAAAATAAATATGGGACCAAAAAAGTAAAATGTTATCTTCCTGGAGGGTAAAGAGTTCACTTGAAAAACTCCATCTCAACATCAAGTATTTAAACATTTAAAATATAAAATATGATAGATGCAGAAAAAGCATTTGACAAAATACAGCATCCCTTCTTAATAAAGACTCTAGAGAAAGTTGGGATAGAAGGAACTTACTTAAACATCATAAAAGCCATCTATGAAAAGCCTTCAGCTAACATCATCCTCAATGGGGAAAAACTGAGAGCTTTCCCCCTGAGATCAGGAACACGACNTAAAATATGATTTGTGACATATTTTTCAGATCTCTTCTTTCAGAAAAGATCACAGTTACAATATGGTCCCACCTGTAATCAAGTTCCAAAACATAAATTGCTTGAAAATTATTACGATGAGTTTCCAGAAAATGGTGTCAGAATGCAAGAGATATTACATCTCCAGGGAGATGTGGAGAAAAGTAGGCAATGGGTTAATGTAGAAAAACTTAAGTTCCAAAGAAAGAACATTCCCAGACAGTAAAGTTGAATTACCAGTTGAGGTGTTAACAGGCCATCCCTCACCTAGACACCTCTTAAAATCAGCTCTCCTTCCTCCCTTCGGGTGGCGGGCGCGGTGCACCTGCAGACAGCCAGCTGAGAGGGGTAGCTACAGGCTTCTCAAGTTCCCCTAAACCTAAAGCTATCTGCATCAGATTCCTCAACACACAAGCAGATTTCACTTCTTGCCTTTGCTGCCCTGCCAGTGTTTACAGCACCTCTTGCTCTCAATTCTTTTGAGAGCCTTTCTTTCACATTTCCACTCATAAGGCTCTCATATCATCTCAAAAAACTCAGGAAAACCTGCATTTATAATTTATTCCACAACAGACCAGAGCATTAAGGAGTGCAGTGTTTTAAAAACAAGCCCTTACCTTCCTCTCGCCAAGCATATTTTAAGATCACACTCATATGTCCAGTAAGGAGAGCTGAGGCTTAATTATTTTAAAAGCAGCAGCTACATTTCTCAAATTACTGCTTAAGACTTTGGTAGAGTGGATGCTGCTGAATTTTGCCTTTGTTTGTAGATGTACTTAGATAAAAGTTTGATAAACTCAAGGAAAGAGAAGAAAAGAAGAGGGAGTTTGGGTTCACATGACTGAGTCTCCCTGTTTCTCTGTCTGCCCCATCAGTAAACTCTAAGCAGGTCTACTTTGAGATACAGGGAGAATTTAACAAACAGTATCTGTGGAAGGTTCTGAATGCTTTAGAAAGTAAAACATCTTCATTAAACAGTAGTAGCTAAACATCTAAGGCACAAGGCACAGGGCCTTCTGAAAAGCATTCCCTAGTGGCACAAGAGACAGCAGAGCAGCACTGGGTATACAGTCGAGGCATGTTGGGCAGTCTCTACTACCCTCCTCTAATCCTCTGTGTCTAGTATTCTTAAATTATAGAAAACTCCAAGAGGATAAACAAAACCGAAAATACATTTGACTCAACACAAGTTTCAATTGCGTGGGTCCACTTATACGCAGATTTTTTTCGATAAACACTACTATAAATGTATTTTCTCTTCCTTATGCTTTTTAAAGTTTATTTATTTGAGAGACAGCACAAGCGAGGGAGGGGCTTCCTAGCAGACTCTGCAGTGTCAGCATGAAGCCCAAGACGGGGCCCAAACCCAGGTACAATGAGATCATGACCTCAGCTGAAGTCGGATGCTTAACTGACTGAGCCATCTAGGTGCCCCTCCTTACAACTTTCTTAACATTGTCTTTTCTCTAGCTTACTTGATTGTAAGAATACAGTATGTAATACGTATAACCTATAAAACACATGTTAACTGACTTTGTTATGAGTACAGCTTCTGTCAACCGTAGTCTATGAGTAGTTAAGTTTTGGGGGAGTCAAAAATTACACGTGGACTGTTGCTTGCAGGACTGTGGCTAGCACCCCAAAACTTCATGTTTTGGATTCAACTGTAAACTAGGAAATGAAATTTCACTGACGTGTTTTCAAGGACTAGGAAATGTTCAAGGGTCAACTGTAAACTAGGAAATGAAATTTCACTGACATGTTTTCAAGGACATTCAGAGCTGCACAGAGACAACATGCATTCGTAGGCAAGCAGTTCACAAGTCAGGGCTCCAGTTCACTCACTCACACACACACACACACACACACACGTTAGCATGTTATCTCCTCAATGAAAGAAGTTGTGTATGTTTTCTTTACATTTATAGAAACAAAAAACTGAAACCTAAAACCATTTAAACGCGCATGGGCTGTTGAGGGTTGTAAAACTCTTGAGTTAGGCAGAGAAAACAAAGGCTCCAAATAGGAAAATATTTACTTACTCATAAAGTTCATGTGTAAGAGAAATTTTTAAGTTGTATATTATTTATGACCATTATTAACTACTTTGTCACTTGAGTACAATAATGTATACAAAACTCCTGTTTCTTTTCCTTTTCTGGAAGGGTAAAGGGAAGTTAGAATAAAAACAAGAGAAATGCCTGGCAAGTAGGAGCTAGGAGTTGAATAAATGGTAGTTCCCTTCTCCTTCCCACTCCTGCCCTTTTGGGAGCCATGAGACGAAATTATCAAAGGACCAACAAGTATGTGTCCACTACCCACAAGTAGGAGACACTAGGCTGGGAACCAAAGGATTGTCCGTCACCCAGCCTTACATTAAACACCAACAGATACCGAGAATAGACATGACCAAATGCCATCCTAATAGCCAGTGGCAGTCAGTGAAAGCATATAGGACATCATCACCTTCGGTGCTCTGAAAATAAACTGATCACCTTGGTGACGAGTACTCCTGTGCTTTTGCTCTCTGCTCTTGCTTGTTCCATGGCTCCACAGAACCATCAGCTTTAGAGTGGGCAGAGACAAATGAAGGATGAAACATATAGCAGTCAATTTTCCAATTTATTGACTTCAGTGCAGGTGGAGAAAACAGCTGCTTGCAAAGGAGGCTGCTTGGGTTTCTGCTTGAACTGCCTGGCAGATCATTCTACATGACCAGGTCATTCCTCACCTCCTCCCTACTACCTCCATACAATTTCAAACAGAAATTAACTGACTTTTTAAAGTGAGGCATCCTCTGGATAAACAAAATTGCTATCTTTTTCCATGTTTTAATCTATCAAATTGGCAAAGATTCACATTGATGTGCTCAGCCCAATTCTCGGGAAGGGGCACCTGCCAGCTAAAGGTAACTCTAAAGATATCATGGAGTGGGGCTGGGGCACCTGGCTAGCTCAGTCGGTGCAGCATGCAATTCTCGATCTCAGGATTGTTGAGTTCAAACCCCACGTTGGGTGTGAAGCCTACTTAAACAAATAAGTAAACAAAAATAGGAGGGCTATCAGGAGGGGGGCTTCTGATCAAAAGCATCAAATCCTTGAGTGTGTCTCTATTCTCTGCCCCAGCATTTACAGGTCTGGGAATTCACACCAAGAATCAACCCAGAGTACACAGCAAGATTTAGGACACAGTGCAGTTTGCTGCAGCACTGCTCCTAAGATGGAAAGCTAGGACAAAACTTCAATTCCAACAATAGCAAGTTAGGTAATAGACTATACCTCTTATGACACAGTGGTAAACTCTCATCACAAGTGAACCTGAAAAAGGCTATTTGGGGGCGCCTGGGTGGCTCAGTCGTGTAAGCATCCAACGTCAGCTCAGGTCATGATCTCACGGTTCATGGGTTCAAGTGCCGCGTTGGGCTCTGTGCTGACAGCTCAGAGCATGGAGCCTGCTTCAGATTCTGTGTCTCCCTCTCTCTGCTCCTACCCCACTCACACTCTGTCCCCCTCTCTCTCAAAAAATAAAATAAAGGCATAAAAATTTTTTTAAAAAAGAAAAAGATTATTTGAAGATATGCAAAAATGTCCATGATGTTAGAAGTAGAAAAATACAGTGTGATCCCATTTTATAAATATATAAGTAGACTGAGGGGCATGTGCTAACACAGGCACAGAAAAAAAGGACCCGGTGGAAAAAAACTAAATGCATTCGGGTGCTGTGGAGGGTAGAATTAAGAGGATTTCATGTTCCTTGTTAAAATGGATTAAGTACTATCACTGATTTTAAAAGAACATTTGAAGAAAACCCTCCCACCACACAGTCAGCAAGGATGAGCTTTTCTGTATTACATCTAGGCAGCCATCTCTGTAAGCTTCCCAGAATATGATTCATTACAGAGTGTCCATACTCAGTAAGCACTTTGTTCATCTCTAACTTCATGATGGAACAACAGGATGGATTCTACCGAAAGGAAGGCATTTTGGGATGGTACATTCCCCAGTGATTCCGGCCTCCTGGTATTTGTGACCTGTGCAGTCACAATGAACAGGTCTCATATGTGTAACCAATAAGATATTGCAGGAATGACAGTGTATAACTTCGAAAGATAGGTCTCTGGGAGGAACCAGTTGTGAGGACATTTGAGCAGCCCTGTAGTAAAGTCCACATGGAAAGAAACCAAGGCCTCCTGCCAACAACCAGTACCTGACTCCCAGCCTCCTGAGGACCACACAGAAAGCAGGCCCTCCTGCCTGTCCTGTTGACACTGACTGTAACTGCACAAGAGACCCCTGACCAGAACCACCTAAATGGTCTAAACTGACCTGCAAGAAGCTGTGAAAAATGTTTATTGTCGGGGTGCCTGGGTAGCTCAGCCGGTTGGGCGTGCAACTTCAGCTCTGGTCATGATCTTGCGGTCCATGTGTTCAAGCCCCGCATCGGACTCTGTGCTGACAGCTCAGAGCCTTGAGCCTATTTCGGATTCTGTGTCTCCCTCTCTCTTTACCCCTCCCCAGCTTGTGCTCTGTCTCTCTCTGTCTCAAAAATAAATAAATGTTAAAAAAAAGAAAAAGAAAGAAAACCCTAAAGACTCCACCAAAAAAACTACTAGAATAAATGAATTTAAAAAAATGTTTATTGTCATGTTGAGCTGCTGAATTTGGAGTAAGTTGCTACACAGCACCAGATAACAAACACAGATGGTCTGACTTAAAGTATGACCCATGTGACCCAAACAGAATTAACTTTGCAGGGGCTGAGGTTGAGGGTCCTTCACCAGCATGGCTACAGGCAGAGGCCAGGAAGGAGGTCTCTGCACAGGCACGTACACTGCTCAGCCAGAAGCTCCAGTGAGAGCAGAGATGGGGATACATTTCTATCACCAATGTCTAGGGCTCCTCCAGTGACACCGGGAAGCCAGCTAACTTCCAATATGACTTGAAACATTCTAACTGGGGAAGTAGAAGAGGGATACTACCTCCCCCAGAGGAGACCACACCTCATCTTGTCAACAAAGAGGAATTCCTAATCAATCCAGGGGTCACAAGATCACACAGAACTGTCACCCCAGATTATAGGCAAACCCACAGAACGGATGACTGTCCACAAAGGAACCTTGAAATGCTGCATGCTCATTAGGACTTTTTGATGTTCACTTCTGAGGTCCTCCCCAGATAAATTATTTTTAATTCTCAGTATTATGATATAACCATATTTTAAGGGACTTGGGATAACTGCAATCTCTATGTAATGTCACAAGCAGTTTGTAATTCAAGCAGCATTTTTTTCCATTCCCCATCCTACCCGGGGTTTCTCTAATCATAAACTATTGGTGATGATCCTAGGACTGTCAGTTACACAAACACTGTTAGCAATCACTGGAAATCAAGATAACCCAGGCTTTCAAGTCAATAAAATTATTACTGCTTAAAATATTTCAACAGCAATAGTTTCCACATATATGTATACCATCAAATCAAGTTAGTAAACTGGAAAAAAAAATCAAAGTAGGAGTGAAGCACCTGTGATATAACTCTACATGGAAAACACAGAAATTGAGCAATGCAAATAACAAGAAAATACGGAAAACCTGAGACATTTAAATTGGCAATTTAAGAAAGGAAACTAGGGAGGCACCTGGGTGGCTTAGCCGGTTAAGCATCCAACTCAGCTCAGGTCATGATCTCACAGTTCATGGGTCTGAGCCCCATGTTGGGCTCTGTGCTGTCAGCATGGAACTTGGAGCCTGCTTCAGATTCTGTGTCTCCCTCTCTCTCTGCCCCTTCCCTGCTCATTCTCTCTCTCTCCCTCTCTCTCTCAAAAATAAACACTAATAATAATAATAATGAAGAGTTGAAGAGCTCTTTTGAAATAATAAGTGACAGTATCTCAAAGAAACTACACTTTTTTTTTAAATCAACTGATATAAACATTATTCTATGAAGGTCAAGAATCTCAAACTTGACAAGAATAATTTTCATCACTCTAGACCTTTCCGTTTATGTTAAATAAGAGTAACAACCTGCTAAGAATTAAGTCCCTCCCAGCCTCTCCCCAAGTAACATCTGAAAATGAATAACAATCACAAAAGAAATATGATTCCTACATATGCCCTACCATGTGCTTTGATTTGTACCATTTTTCAGCCCAGAAACAGTTTAACATTTTATTAACTCTAAAATGCAATCTATACATTCAATGCAATCCCAATCAAAATTACACCAGCATTCTTCTCAAAACTAGAACAAATTATCCTAAAATTTGTATGGAACCACAAAAGACCCCGAATAGCCAAAGTAATATGGAAGAAGAAAACCAAAATGGGAGGCATCACCATCCCAGACTTTAGCCTCTATTACAAAACTGTCATCATCAGGACAGTATGGTATTGGCACAAAAACAGAAACGTAGACCAATGGAATAGAATTGAGAATTCAGNATAGAATATTTAAATTAAATTTAAATAAAATAAAAATAGAAAAAAAATGCTTTAGGTGGGTACAAAATACCAAAACAGAAGAAAAAAAAAAAAGATTGCCCAACTGATCTCAAATGGTTTAAGATATCCCATAAAAATGAAAGTCCTACTACCATCCAAGAAAACCTCAGAATTTCAACTTAGGACTTAAACATACAGACAGATTAAGCAGCCTGGCTCTCAATCAATTAACACTCACAGATAATAACACCGTGGAAACCAGGTGGCACTCTGGCAATAAGCTACCCCCCAGGTACAAATGACATCTGGTCACTTGTTAACTCTTTTGGCAATTCATTAATTAGACAAACGTTACTGAATGCTTGTTATGGACTGAACAAGTCCCGTGCAACGAGAAAAGAAAAATAAGGCAGAACCCTGCTGGAAAACAGAACATGTTCACTTTCTGGCTCAGAATCAAGAGGCATCTATATCTAGGAAGTTCGGATTATAAATTGAGCAACATCTGTCTGGCTTACTGTAACAAGCATTTTCTGTACAACTGTAATGGTACAGCCCCAAATCAGCTCATGTATCAATTAACTATAGAAGGAAATTTGCTAGACCACAAGATTCGTCTTTACCACTTCCAATGATGATACTTGTTGACTTATTAGGTGTCTGCTTTAGGTTTAACCAATGGAGCTCCCCCATCTACCCAAGTTTGTAAAAGGGCATAGAAAAGGATTCAATAGTAAAAGTAGTAAAGAAGCCTTAAAATAATCCTTTCATCTTTAGAGACTTTCTCTGAATCTAAAATTCTTCAAAATACTGAGCTATGTTGTTAGTTTGCAAACCTGGTTATGAAATCGCAATTTGGAAAGTATATTTTGACCCAAATATGGAAACAAATCTGTTTTGAAAGTTAGTACTGATAACCTTTTCTATGAATGCCCAAATTAAAAGAACCAAAGATAATCACTGGATTCTTAAGCTACAGCATAGGGACCAAGCTCATGTCCAAGTCTGAAGTCAGTTCAAAGGTATTGGAGTTGTGAAGGCTTTAACTGGTTCATAAGCTCTCTCTAAACAGGTTGATAATTTTCTTTTTTCTTTTCTTTTTTTTTTTTTTGAGAGACAGAAGGAGAGAGAGAGAGCATGAACACACATGTGAGCAGGAGAGGGGCAGAAGGAGAGAGACAGAGAATCCCAAGCAGGTCATGACCTGAGTCAAAATCAACACTCAACTGACTGAGTCATCCAGGCGCCCCCAACAACTTTCTTTTTAAATTTTGCCAACCTTAAAACCCGATAACTTGGCTTTTTGCATTCTCTTTTTAAATTTTTTTAAATGTTTATTCCTTTCTGAGATAGAGACAGAGCATGAGCCAGGGAAGGACAGAGAGAGGTAACCAAAACAGGCTCCAGGCTCTGTCAGCACAGAGCCTAATATGGGACTCTAACTCATGAACCCATGAGATCATGACCCAAGCTGAAGTGGCCCAACGGACTGAGCCACCCAGGCGCCTCAGCTTTTTGCATTCTTAAAAGCCACCTTTCAAGGTGGTTTGACATTTTGATTGCTACCGAATGTTCTATTGACTATACATGTAAAGGTTTCTGCATTCTGGCCCTGGGTTTTCAAGACTTGATTCCTTCCCTCAAGTCTCTTTCCCGGCAAAGCTTTCCCTGGCATCCTCATTACTTCTTGGGACCAGGTCTGAAAAGGGCCAATGGGGTTGCTCTGCTCCAATGACCCACAGCTCCTTTTTTTTTTTAATGTAAATATAAATGTCCTGCAAGTCATCAGAAATTAAATAAGCAAATACAGTCACAACCAAAATATTCCTTTTAAAACATCTGTTCTAATAACAACCAATTAAAGTGAGGACAGAACCCACAAAAAGTAAAACAAAGGACTGTGTTGGTGCTGTTTTTATTGCCTTGTGCAATAAATAGCACAGGAGTATGCTATCCAGCTTACTCTGGCTTCAGTCTCTCGGTTATATAGTCGAAGCTTTAAAAAGTAGCATAACTCACAGTGCAATCGGCCAAAAACATTAAGCTGTTCCACGTTGATCAAGATAGGATAAAGGCCTTGAGAAATAATGAAAAGGAGGCCCTTCACCAGGGAGTTCAACTCATTCGTTCATCATATGGATCAATTAAGACCTCTGCATAACCCTGGATTCTTTACAACTGCAATGTTTTAAACATTTTTTTCATTGAAATGTTCTCAATTAAATAAGCTGCAAAAGTAAGAGAATAAAATTTAAACTGTAATGAGACCAAGGTCTCAGAATAAAATACCAGAGAATGAGAAGGAGCCCCTCAGTCTAAGAATGTCATGTGAGGGGACAGCCTCTCCCTGTCCTCCTTCCTTCGTTCTAGAAAGCAAAAGAGGCCCCTATACTCTGTAGATTCAAGTGCACTTACACAGTAGACTGTTTCAGCACACTGTGAAGGAAGGACAAAGCCACGCTCAGTTCCTCTTTCCATGAGGCTGTCAGCCACTGCTAACCCAAGAAATCTGGAGCTGGTCCACACCAAAAATATTAGAAAAAATGATGTGAAATAATTATGAATACTACCAGAACCCCAGACTTAATTTTCTTATTAATAAATAATACTGATGATGATGCCAGTGTTTTCACTGTCCCAACGTACAGAAACCTTAGAAAGTGTCACGACTGGCTTCTTTGTCTTTTGCTTGGTTAGTTCAAAGTGAGCCTCTCACAGGCAGCATCAATGCAAAGCAAGACTGGAAAACTAGAAATACTGTGTTCTCATGCAGTGACACAAAGCTTTATCTCGAGTAACGACTTTCTTTAGGGCTCTAATAGAAAGCAAATATTTGTCTACTGCCTGCTCTGTGCACTGTCATGGGGACTTTGGGGAGATTTCTAATTCTGCTTCTCTTATAGAAGAATTCCTAATTTAACTGCAGAACAAGAGATGAGCTCTTCAGAAATCAAATGCAAATGACTTACATTTCAAGGCAATGAAAGTGCTAACAAATGGCTGTAAGTGCCAGCACCATACATACACAGATAAGACAGGCCTGCCATTCAAATGCAAAAGCAAGAGACACTCTCCTGCAAGAAAGGGGAGCAGAAAGAAGGTGCACTAATTTGCAGCCAAGTAGGTGAAAGCGTTTGAGCACAGTCTTGGAGGCAAGAAAAGAAGTGTGTGCTCTTGCTGACAATTCCTACAGGGAGCCTGGAGACCCAGACCTGTGCTGGGCTCAAGTCTGATCTTTACCTCACAGAAGTGAAGGCATCAAGGACTTGTAGAGAGGACTGCTGTGATCAAAGTGGTGAAGAGATATTAATCAAACCCTGGTATGCAAGACACAGTACAGAAAGAAACCCCTGGCATGCAGACTCATTGGGGGCATTTAGAACAGTTCCAGTGTGAGATGAGAAGTGAACCCAGGTTCAGCAGAGATACAAGAAATGGAATTTATGGGTCATCTGTGCCTTCCGTGAGAAGGCTCGGGTGAGTATAATAAGACAGTGAAGCACTGACAGCAGCCTCACACTGTAACTGCTCCATCAACACTGGCCACTAATGCAGTTTTAATTATGACTAAGACACTGACAAACAGGCCCTGGGTACAGATGAATAACAGGAGGCCAGGGAAGAGGGGCAGGTGCCAAGAGCCCGAGCCAGTGACAGATCATAAATAAAGCAGGAAAAGAAGAACACAGCAGAGGAAATACTGAGACTGACTTCCCAGCAGAACTATCTGGCTTCGTGAAACATAGGTCCAAAGCTCAGAGTTATTGGCCTGAGAGAGGAGGGCAGCACCAAGGACAGACCTTCAACCACATGAGATGACCCTGCCCACTAATGCCCAACCCCAGAGCTGTGGCTTCTGGGCTCTGTAACCAAGGCTCCCCAGAAGCGGCCTCAGAGACACCCCTGCCACTGCCTCCTGCAGAAACAGCTCTGCGCCCTGTCATCTCACTATCCCAGTCCCCATGTCACACAGCAGCTCGTTTAGGTGTTTTATTGCTGTTCAGAATATAATTACATGTCTACAAAGGGGTCCCCTACTAATAAAGTTTGAAAACAAGTGTTCTGTGAGTATCCCTGCCTAACTACTAATGAGGATGAAGCTGAGCCACCCCAGGTGAGCCACGCCTCTCAAAGACACTCGTGTTCTAGAGGGGGACTCTCCACGCTTCCAAGACGCTCGTTAGCCAGAACTCAGAGAAACAGTATCTGAAAACAAGGAGCCACAGCTGCAAAAATGTTCAATTCACTAACATTAAAGCCGAGAAGAAAACTCTGCTGACCTCATATTCTGCTATAAAAAGGAGCAGCAGAAAATTTGGAAAAGGGCAAATAGAGTTCTTTCGGTTTCCTCATAAAGGAACAGGGAGCAGTTCAGAAGAGACTGTGGTCTGTGTAAAAACAAGACGCTGTAGCTCATTTCACTCAGCAATTCCTCTGTGACTCCAGACACAGAAGAGCACCGACTCTGAGAGGCACACCTCAGTAATAATTACTGGAGGGCTCTGTTCCTATGCCGCTGACCACTGAAAGTTGGAGCTGTGGCCGCCATGAGCTGCTGGACTCCCCCACAATGGGGGCTCTGCTGACAGGCGTGGTTCAGGTTGATTTTACCTGACAACTAGGAACGAGAAATGATAACACTGTCCCAGTGCCGTGCTCCTGGCTTCCTCGTGTCTCAACAACACAGAACTTGGCTTTCCTTCTTCAGAGCTTAGCCTTTCCTTCCAAAATCCTTACTGAAAATATAACTGCCTGCTCTTTTTTAGAGCTGAGACTGACCTCACTGTTTACAATTTGTGTATTTCACATGCTGGCATCCAATAACCAGAAATTCAAGAAAATTCAAAACTCAAAATAGCTTGCCAAAACATACCCTACAATCAGGTATCACTCAGCACCCATTTCTATAGCAATATCCCAAAATGTGTGTTAAGTTTCAAAACAAAATTCAAAAACAGATAATAAAAACTTGTACTACAGACATCTGGTACCTCAAGAAATATAAACACATGGACAAACATATGTCATTCTATTCAAGAAGATTTCAAGAACCAAACACAGACATTTCTAATACCTTCAGGAAGCTATGTTAAAAGTGATGCTTCTTGATTTCTTATTAAAAAGAACTGGCAGCCTCAGGCTAAATGTATTAACAGTACACAGGTGTGAATATTTTAATAAATTGCCCTGGGCACCTGTGTACCTGAGAGCATTTCTTAGTTGGGACATATCAATCATTCTAGCTTAAAGTAGGTATTTATTCACTCCCCACATATCTGACCAGGGCTTTCTGCAGGTTGAGGACTGTGCCTGGTACCAGAGATGAGATGGCAAAGAAAGACCCCTTGAGAGGCCTATGTGTGGGCAGGCCCATCCTGGTGGGGACAAAAGAGACAGTACTAGGATCAAAGGGAGTGCTGGAGACTTTCAATGGAGACCCGACAGGAATCAGACCCTGTAGCCAAGAATACTGATTTAGGTTAAGCAATGACAAGTGACTGGCATCATTAAGGAGGCAGATGGGGTTTAGTTTAGGTAAGGTAGATAGATCCATGTCACAACTTGCTGAAGATTACCTGAACACGTGGTAGGGCAAAGAATGAGTGCACTTACCTGGTGGACAAACATTTAATAAAACACCTAGTGTGCCAGGCAGGATCCCACCTGCTCTTTAGTGCCATCCTTACAGAGGAACTGATAAGAAGGCAACTGTCAGTAGGGCAGAGCCACATTCAGTTAACCAAGCTTCAAAACCTCCTCTCCGCCTGGCCCCTCAGCTCTTGGAAGGCTTGTCGGGGCCCTGGGACAGCTGCAGTCTCTTGTCCAGGAGGAGCTGAGCCATGCTTCAACTCTGCAGCCCCTTGCCACTTCCCAGAACACCTGCTGCTGGCAAGAAGCAGGCCCTGGTTTGATGGGTGCCAGCTGCTGAGAGCACACTACCCGAAGAAATCGTGCTGCAGAACTGCTGCTTTGATGAAATGCAACAATCTGATGGGCTAGGTACACTTCAGGAAACAAGAGGTCTGGTTTTCTTTTGAAAGGAAAACTACACAGATCCCCTCGGCATCTCCACCACCCCAGTCCACCTTCACTTCCATATCCACTTAGTTAGTGTGCTTTCACACCTGCCAGAAGTCAGGGATCTTAAGCAATCACAAGTGCCTCACACTGCCAAGTTCAGCCAGAATCCGTGTGTTTTTGCCTCCTGGGGCTACTTAAGGAATAGCAGCGTCTCTTTTTCCTACACCTCTCACAATCCACACACGGAAATTCAGTGCAAATCTCTTGTTCCCTTCATCTCTGGGTTTGATTTATAGAGGTTGGAAACTAATGTGCTTTTTGGCTCATGTAATGAGAAAAATCCTTTGATTAAACACATACAGTAATTCATTTTTGAGCAAAACACCATTATTTTCCAAGCAGTTGTTTTAAAAGAAAATTAAATAGACAAAGTACAATTACTAAGTATATCAAATTCTGCTGAAGGATGACAGACAGTGGGAAGAAAACTGTACTAAGAAGATGGTAGAACCAAACTAAAAATCAAATGTGGGGGTGCACGGTGGGGGAAGACACTAATTTTTCTTACAGAAGAATCCCAGATAATTAGGTTGCCAGATTTAACAAAATAAAGGATGCCCGGTTAAATCTGCACTTCATATATCACAAGGGACACGCTTACACTAAAAAAAAATGATTCACTGTTTATCTGAAAATCAAAGTCATCTGGGTGTCCTGCAACTCTACAAATAATACTGTAATACAAATAATATTTGTAATACTACAAATAATGTAATACTTCCACCTCTAGAAAGTGGAGCTTAATCCTCCTAAACCGCTTTGAGGGAGCTTGTGCTACAGGATTCACTTTGAAGAACTAAAGAGGGAAAGGGAAAAATAGTTATCACTACAGTGGAGAGACCTGGCCAACGATACATCAGCCAGGTGATCAAGGTTCATGTCACTGGGGATGTCACATGGGTGTCACAGATCCCCTGATGAGAAGGACACTTCACCTCTGTGATGCTTTTCCAAAAACCCACAATCCCAGTCTAATCACAAAGTAGATGAGACAAACCCAGATTTGAGGCCACTCTACAGGATGCCTGGCCAGTACCCCTCAATGTCAGAAATGGTCACAGACAATAAAATGTAAGGTGGTGCCCTGGGCTAGATCCTGGAACAGAAAAATGATACAAATGGAAAAACTGGTGAAATCCAAATAAAATCTGGAAGTTAGTTACCAGCAATGTGCCAATGCACACACATACACACACACGTATATGTGTGTATGTATATATATATATACACACACACATTATATATACATGTATATATATATATGCATTTTATTTTTATAAAATCAAAATAAATGAGAGGGTGTCAGAAAAACGTTTTCAAAACTCTCCAGCAAAACACAGGGAAGAAATTAACAAAACAAGAATAAAGTATTGATAACAATAACAAAAAACATTTAAATAAGGGTTTTTTTAAAAAAGGAACAGAGGAAATAGCAGAAGACTATGACAAGAAACTAGCCACTGGGAATACTGTAGGTGTCACCAATCCACGTTATCCTCTGTCCCAAGTAGGCCCTTTACAGGGCAACCAACCATCCCAGTTCGCCTGGGACTGTCCCAGTTCTAGCACTGAAAGTCCCACATCCCAGAGAACTGCTCAGTCCTAGGAAAACCTAGACCTCTCAGTCTCTGTCTCCGTGTGTGTGTGTATGTGTGTGTGTATATGTGTGTGTGCACGCATGTACCCGTGTGTGTGTCTTGTCTGTCTCAGGTGCACATGCACACACAAATGCATACACACAAACACAAACACACAATGGGCTGAGTTAAATACACAAAAAGTTGGGCCAGAATTAGTTACCAGTAACTGAAAACTATTTTGTTATTAGTTACTAGAATCCAGGTAACTAATTCACTTTTACAGAAAGCTCTAAAATAAAACACCCTCTCCTCCCACCAATCCACTTACCACCACTATATATATTTACCTAATATCATGCCTAGAAAGAAAGGAATTCCTTGCCATAATCTGTAAATGCAGAGTACCACCTTTTCCTATGTCCTTCCTCAGCCCCGGCACTTCTACCAGGGAAAGAGTCTTGGGAAAGGCCATCCTATAAGCAGTCAAGCTACGTGGAGATAGTGTGGTTTACTGTGCACAAACTTGAACAGTGAGATCTGGGATTTCTCAGGCATTGTGTAAAGCATCAACACCGCACCGGGCCCCACTACTGCACCAGACATCCTGACACTGAAAACAGATGCTCGCAGCACACAGACTGAGGCACTTTCCCATCTCACACCTGCACTTGGAAATCTGCCATGTAAGGAGTCCAATGATAAGCTCCGAAAGTAACTAAAGAATACTGGTGGCATACCAATGACCATGCTTCATTGATCACCAGAACAACAGCAGCTAGTAAGTACTGACCAAGTACTATGTGCCAGGCATGTAACTGGCTATGACCCAGCAGAAGGAGCCAGGTCACAGCTGGGGGCAACAGGGACTTTGAGAAGAAAACTAAATTATGTTCAAAGGATTGCTACAAAGTCAGATTTACACATTTTCAAACATATAAAATGGAGACCAAGGCACTGTCCCAGAATGACAAATCCAATTTAAGATCCTGGATGGGATCTTGGATTGGATCCTGGAACACAAAAGGGAGACTAGTGGGGAAATCAGGGAAATTATAGCAAAAGTTGAAGATTACATCAACTTTGTACTTACTTCAACATTGTACTAATGTTCATTTCTTGATATATATTTCTTGATATATATATATATCAATGTTCATTTTCTTGATAGCTTTTGATAACTGTGCTATGTTCATGTAAGATGTTAATATTAGGGGAAGCCAGAAGAAGGTAGAAAAACTCATTACAAGTTTTTGTAAAGTTTTTTACAAGTTTTCTGTAAATCTAAAATTATTTCAAAATAAAAGGTTAAAAAGATACTTTTGCAAATAATATGCAAGAGATTATAAAAATAAGCTCTGCAGACAAGATGCATTCTTTTGTAAAGATACTTCAAAGTTACTGAAAAGACTGAGAATTGACTTTTGTTTTTAATTTCAGACTACAAAGTACACCTTGCAAACAAAGGCTGCAAAGGATGGGTACCTTCATCAAACACTAAAACTGACATTCTTCAGGAATGGAGGTACCAGCTGCTAAGAACATTTCACTTTGTTATCAAAGCTACTCATGTTTTTAATTCAGGAGCATCATTCAAACAGAGTATGGGTAACCAAAGTGAACAAGCCAGGATCTTCCTAGAACTCAATTTGTCACTGGGGACCCAGGACCTAAATGAGGGGTAGTGGTAGCCCCCTCCGGGGTCCTGACTTTGGACCCTGTCAGGAAGGAATCTTCAGCCATGTTGGCCTACTGTGCAAAACGCGGGGTGTGGGAAGGCAGAAGAATACTACATGCCAGGCACTGTGCAAGACCCTTCCACCAAAGCATCCTGCAGAGGAGACCCGCCCTTGTTTTACAAACCAAGAGGAGACCTCAGAGAAACTGAATGACCTGCCCAAGGAAGAACTACCAACACTTCTAAGCCTGATGTGAATGCAGGTGTGACCCTTGAGGCCAGGGGATACCTGAGAATGGCTGCCCCAGTGTGACCCTGGTCACAAGGGGCAGTTGCTGGGGGCTTGTGGGGTAAGCTGGCTACCACCAAGGGGCTGAGTGGGCACCAAGCCAGCATACGTCTCCTGAGTACAGTGCTGAGGTGTGCCAGGGCCTCTATGAAAGCACTCAGTCGTGGAAGGTGACACCAGGCCCAACTGCCAACCCTGCCCCCAGCTCCAGGACCAGCCTTCCTCTTAGTGATCATCTATCCTATTGGTAAAAGATGTGGGACACATACTCCCAATGACATACACTCACTAACTTATAAGTTATATACACCTTCTGTAGCATTCACACACTAAAGGCATCATAAAATAGTCCTAGAAATAGACATCTTAAAAATGAGATACATATAAATAAAATTGGTAATATTTACTTCCCATACTCCAAATGGCTTTCTCCCCCTCACAGCCCACTCTGAAGGCCATTGGCTTATTAAGTCTGTAGCCCCTCCTGCCTGTGTGCCCAAGTCTCCCTTACGGAGAAGGAGGTAGGGGAGGTGGGATGTGCCACAAGTGGGGATTCTAACCCAGCTCCAGGTGCTCCAGGGAGGGTGAGACCTACAGAACATCTAAGCAGACCACCACCAGCAGCCCTTGTATCACACATCTACCTTCCAACCCCAACACACTCCACACCTCTACCAGAGCTATAGACTGAAAAGCACACTGAGCATGTCATCTGCCTGAGTAAAATCCTTCCAGGACTCCAGGACTTTGAAGATAAAATACAAAGTGCTTAAAACAGTGTCCAGAGCCTACACCAGGATCGCCAGCCTAATCAGTTGCGCCCACTCCTAGCTATCCCCCCTGGTCTTCAGACCAGCTTGCAGATTCAGGACCGTGCTGTGGCAGCAGCCTCCAAGAGGGCCCCAATAACCGTTGCATCCTGGTACCCAGGCCCTTATGTAGTCCCCATCCCCCTCACAGTAGATACAGCTGGCCTATGTGGCCAAGAGGACATTGTCAAATGACAGTCTGGGGCTGCCACTGCATGACACTGTGAAATGACAAGCAAGGCTAGGTCACAGAAGACACTGCAGCTTCCACCCTGCTCTCTCTTGGATCACTGGCTCTGGGGAAGCTGGCAGCTTGTTGTGAGGATGGTCAGTCATGCAGTCCTAGAAAGAGGCATCAGGAAAGGAGCTGAGGTGCCTTGCCAACAGCCAGTATCAACTTGCCAGCCATGTGAGGAAGCTACTTTGGAAGCAGACCCTCCAGCCCCAGTCAAGCTTTCAGATGGCCTGACATCTTGACTGCAACCCCACCACAGATTCTGAGCCAAAACCGCCCAGCTAAACTGCTACTATATTCCTGATGCTCAGAAACCAAGTAAGATAATAATAAATACTGTTATATTAAGCCACTAAGTTCTGAGGTATTTTGTTACCTAACAATAAATACCTAATATGCTATGATCTCTCCCTGTGTCTTTGCAAAAACCTGTCCCTCACCTTGAAAAGTCCTATGTCCTTCTCACTTACCCATACATATATCCTCCCTCCTATTCCCTCCTTCCATCTCTCTCTCAAATATACCCTACTACACATATGACAGTATGCTCTGCCATAGGACCCTGGACACTCCTCTCTTGGAAAAGCTCCTGAAATAGGCTAGAATTACCTATTTCTCTCTGCTGGGACACCGGGAGCAACTTCTGGGCCGAAGTACTCTGCAAAGACACTACAGCCAGAAATGGTGGCTGGAGAAGCGCATGCTCACCCACCACTCCTAGCTCTCCAAGAAGGCTGAGCTGCAATGCATCCACTGCTCTGAGATCTTCATTGATGAGAACACATCCACAAAGCCCACACCAACCATAAACATAAGTGCTCCATGTGCCCTGAGCAGTTTGCCTCATTGAAGGGCATCTATTGCCACCTGGACAGCCACTGGCATAGCAGAGTGACTCCAACAACCAGAGTGCCAGTCCTGACCACCTGCTGGGCAGGGTGGCCTACATGAGCAGCATGACACCAGACTCCAACACCTCTGTAGAGCACAGCTCCACCCTGGACTCCACACTGAAACCACTGCAGGATGAGAAGAAGTTGCAGAATAATGGATAGGGCTGGTCCAAGGTGGTCTATAGCTGCCTTTCTTGCTCTAAGCAGGACTTCAACAGCCTGACCAGGCCCTGCACAGAGTCTTAACACAGTAGATACTCAAAGAATACCAAATCAATGAA
This sequence comes from Crocuta crocuta, assembly GCF_008692635.1. Lineage (NCBI taxonomy): Eukaryota > Metazoa > Chordata > Mammalia > Carnivora > Hyaenidae > Crocuta > Crocuta crocuta. The sequence continues at coordinate 3,724,601 of NW_027551566.1, forward strand.
AGGATGCCGGGATGGATGGATGGACAGATGGACAAACAGAAGGATGGACGGATAGACAGAGAGATGATGGACAGGAAGTCAGGGAAGTATGTGGGGGAAAGGGACCAGATGTAGACTCTTTCACTGAAAAGGGTAAGAGCTTCAGTGGCCCAACTGAGGGTGCCATTATTGCAACAGCTTTGGCAAGGGCCGGAGAAACAACTTCCAACCAACTTTATATTAAATACTATATTTCATCTACAAAGAAATGACAAGCCATTTTCTGAGTCTGATCCCCTAGCCCAGTCTCTTTTGTAGTACTGCATCGCTACGGAATCTGGGCCCTGCCTCAGAAGGACACAACAGCATGGAGCTGAGTCCCAGATACCCATGTTGATCAGAAAGCCCTAGCACAATGGGCAAGAAAATGGCCAGCCTGCTCCTGATTGAGACATCTTCAAGAACTTACTTTCGGGGCACCTGGGTGGCTTAGTCGGTTAAGTGTCTGACTTTCACTTAGGTCCTGATCTCGCAGTTCGTGGGTTCAAGCCCTGCGTCGGGCTCTGTGCTGACTGCCAGCTCAGAGCCTGGAGCCTATTTCGGAGTCTGTGTCTCCCTCTCTCTCTGACCCTCCCCTGCTCACGCTGTCTCTCTCTCTCTCTCCTAGAAATAAATAAAAATTAAAATTAAAAAAAAAAAAAGAACTTTTTAGGCTGGGAGGTGGAGACATTGTGTTCACGGTCTTATTCCTTCTTATCTGTCTTAGGTAATTCATAGTAAAATATTTTTAATTGGAAAAGAACATACAGGATATGAGCTCTGGTCACAGAAGTTCTGTTCTGATGTATCTCTGAAAAAACATTTTGTTTTGTTAAATGTAATGATCAATTCATTCTCAAAGGCATACAGATCAAAGTATTTACTCAACTGTTTTATGGTTACCTTTTATGAAACTTTTCTCCCAACTGCATCAGGAAAACAAGACTCCTTCCGATGCCAGCCCTTTTCTTGTCAAAGGAAAGGCCACTCCTCAGAGAGGTTAGCAACGGCCTAACCTGAGTAGGATAACAAAGGGCCAGGGCACTGAGAGGACGAGACCAGATGACACAGCCAGAGACAGCATTCCTGCCTGAGGCACAGCCCCCACCCCACAGCCCTGGACCTTTATTCCCCATTTTGATACACAACAAAAGCAATAAAATTACTTCAAGATAAGAGCCATAAAAACAGTTAATTTATCAGTAATTTTAGACTCCCTGGGCCACAATGTAATTATCTGAAGCAGCTGTATCAGTTCAACAATTGTGACAGGAAAGTCAGAATTAACCAGATGGTCAGTTTATATCTGTTTAAAAGCAAAGTAGAACTAAAAATGGGAGAGGGTATAATTTGACTTCTTTCCTATTCTTACCTAATTTGAATATCAGTACAAATAGGTCAGCCTCATTTTTTAAAAAAATTTATTTCTTTTGAAAGACAGAAAGAGAGACAGAGAGAGAGAATCCCAAGCAAGCTCCATGCAGGCTTCAACCCCATGACCACGAGATCAGGACCTGGGCTGATATCAAGGGGCACCTGGGCAGCTCAGTCGTTTAAGCATCTGACTCTTGAGTTTGGCTCAGGTCGTGATGTCACAGTTCGTGAGTTCAAGCCCCACATCAGGCTCCATGTAACTGACAGTGGGGAGCCTGCTTGGGATTCTCTCTCTCTCTCTCTCTCTCTCTCTCTCTCGAACTCTCTCTCTCTGTCTGCTCTACCCCTGCTCGCGCACGCGTGCTCTCTCTTTCTCTCAAAATAAATAAATAATCTCCAAAAAAAAATTTATTTCAGAAATGAAAGAGGAGAAATAACACCCAATATAACAGAGATACAGAGGATTATAAGAGAATATCTGAAATATTCTAATATATATCTAAAATTACATGCCAACAGATTAGACAACCTAGAAGAAATGGATAAATTCCTAGAAAAATGTTACCTCCCAAAACTGAACTAAAAATTTGAACAGATCAATGAAATTGAATCAGTAATCAAAAAACTCCCAACAAAAAAGTCCAGGACCAGACAGCAACACAGGTGAATTCTACCAAATATTTAAAGAAGAGTTAATAACTTCTTGTCAAACTATTCCAAAAAATAGAAAAGGAACAAAAACTTCAATATTCTATAAAGCCAACATTACCCTGATACCAAAGCTAGAGACACCACAAAAAAAGAGTACAGGTCAACATCACTGATGAACACAGATGTAAAAATCCTCAATAAAATACTAACAAGCCAAATCCAACAATATATTTTTAAAAATCAGGGGCGCCTGGCTAGCTCAGTCAGTAGAACATGCAACTCTCGATCTAGGGCTGTTAGTTCAAGCCCCATGTTGGGGGTAAGGTTTACTTTTAAAAAATGTATGTATAAAAAAATCATTCACCATGATTAAGTGGGATTTATTCCTGGGATGCAACAGTGGTTCAATATTCACAAATCAACCAACATGATAACTCCCATCAAAAGAGAAATGATAAAAACCATATGGTCATTTCAATAGACGCAGAAAAAGCATGTGACAAAGTACAACATCCATTCATGATTAAAACCTTCAACAAAGTAGATTTAGAGGGAACCATCTCAACATAATAAAGGGCATATATTAAAAGCCCACAGTTAATATCATTCTCAATGGTGAATACTAAAAGCTTTTCCCCTTAAGATCAGGAAGACAACAATGGCCACTCTCACCACTTCTGGAATAACACAGTACTGGAAGTCTTAGCCACAGCAATCAGACAACAACAACAAAAAGGAATCCAAACTGCTAAGGAAGGGGTACCTGGGTGGCTCAGTCAGTGAAGCATCTGACTTCAGCTTAGGTCATGATCTCACAGTTCATGAGTTCAAGCCAGGTATCAGGTAAGCTCAAGCCCTGCTTTGGGTGAGCTTGTGTCCTGCTTCAGGTAAGCTGGAGCTCCACTTCAAATGAACATGAGCACTACTTCAGGTGAGTCCCACTTCTCTCTCTCTCTCTCTCTCACTCTCTCTCTGCCGTTCATGAGACTCTCTCTTGCTCTCTGCCTCTCACTCATTACCCTCTCTCTTTCTCTCTCTCAAAAACATCTGACCTTTTTTTAATGTTTATTTTTGAGAGAGAAAGAGAGAGGCAAAGTGTGAGTGGAGTAGGGGCAGAGAGAGGGAGACACAGAATCTGAAAAAGGATCTGAGCTGAAGTCAGACACTTAACTAACTGAGCCACCCAGGTCACCCTCCCCCAAAATTTGACTCTTGAAGGGCACCTGGGTGGCTCTATCAGTTAAGCATCCAATTCTTGATTTTGGCTCAGGTCATGACTCATGGTTGGTGAGGTTCAAGCCCTACATCAGACTCCATGCTGAAGTGCGGAGCTTGCTTGGGATTCTCTCTCCCTCTCTCTGCCCCTCCCCTGCTCATTCTCTCTCTCTCTTTCTGTCTCTCTCTTTCTCAAAATAAATGAATAAAATTCCAACTCTTGATCTCAGCTTAGGTCTTGATCTCAAGGTCATGAGTTCAAGCCCCACATTGGGATCCACACTGGGCATGGAGCTTACTTAAAAAAAAAAAAAAAAGAATTGGTAAGGAAGAAGTCAAATTTTCACTCTTTGCAGAAAACATGACACCATATACAGAAAATCATAAAGACTCTACCAAAAAACTGCTAGAACTGATAAGTGAATTCAGTAAAATCGCAGGATAAGAAAAAAAAAATCAATGTACAGGGGCACCTGGATGGCTCAGTTGGTTGGGCAGCCGACTTCAGATCAGGTCATAATATCACAGTTTGTGGGTTCGAGCCCTGCGTCAGGCTCTATGCTGACAGCTAGCTCAGAGCCTGGAGCCTGTTTCAGATTCTGTGTCTCCCTCTCTCTCTGACCCTCCCCTTCTCACGCTGTCTCTCTCTCTCAGAAATAAATAAAATGTTAAAAAAATTTTTTTAATAAGTTTAAAAAAATCAATGTACAGAAATTGGTTGCATTTCATACACCAATAGTGAAGCAACAGAGAAATTAAGGAAACAATCCCATTTATAACTGCACCAAAAATAATAAAATACCCAGGAATAAATTTAACCAAGGAGGTGAAAGACCTATATTCTGAACACTATAAAACACTGATGAAAGAAACTGATGACACAAAGAAATGGAAAGATATTCCATGTTCATAGAATGGAAGGACATATATCATTAAAATTAAGTACTACCCAAAGCAATCCACACATGTACTATAATCCCTACCAAAACAGCAACAGCATTTTTCACAGACAAAAAACAAATAATCTTAAAATTTGTATGAACCACAATAAGACCCTGAATAGCCAGAGAAATCTAGAAAGAGAAGAATAAAACTGGAGGTATCACAATCCCAGACTTCAAGGTATACTACAAAGCTATGGTAATAAAAACAGTATGGTACTGGCACAAAAACAGACACATACCAATAGAACAGAATAGAAAGCCCAGAAATAAACCCACACTTACATGTTCAATTAATCTTTGACAAAGGAGGCAACAATATGCAGCAGGAGAAAGTCTCTTCAACAAACAATGTTGGGGAAACTGGACAGCTACACGTAAAAGAATGAAACTAGACCACTTTCTTACATCATACACAAAAACTCAAAATGAATTAAAGACCTAAATGTGAGACCTGAAACCATAAAAATCCTAGAAGAGAACACAAGCAATAATTTCTCTGACACTAGCCATTATTTGCTGAAAAATCAACAGTTTTCTAGATATGCCTCCTAAAGCAAAAGAAACAAAAGCAAAAATAAACTATTAGGACTACATCAAAATAAAAAGCTTCTGCACAACAAAAGAAACAATCAAAACTGAATGGGAGAAGATATTTGCAAGTGATATATCTGAAAATGGGTTACTATCCAAAATATATAAAGAACTGATATAACTCAACACCAAAACACAAATAATCCAGTTTAAAAAATGGGCAAAAGACATAAACAGACATTTTTCCAAAGAATACATACAGATGGCCAACAGACACATGGAAAGATGCTCGTAATCAATAATCATAAGAGAAATGCAAATCAAAACCACACTGAGGTATCACCTCACACCTGTCAGAATGACTATAATCAGAAACACAAGAAACAAGTGTTGACAAGGATGTGGAGAAAAAGGAACACTCGTGAATTGTTGCTAAGAATGCAAACTGGTGAAGCCGCTGTGGAAAACAGTATGGAGGTTCCTCAAAAAGTTAAAAATAGAATTACAGTATGGTCCAGTAATTCCACTACGGGGTATTTACCCAAAGAATATAAAAATACTAATTCAAAAAGACATTTACACCCCTATGTTTATTGTAGCATTATTTACAATAGCCAAAATATGTTTGCAACCCAACTGTTCATCAATAGATGAATGGATAAAGAAAATGTAAGACACATCACACACACAGGGGAATATTAGTCAGCTATACAAAAGAATGGAATCTTGCCATTTGTAACAGCATGAATGAATCTAGAGGGTATAATGCTCAGTGAAATAAGCCAGTCAGAGAAAGACAAATACCTTATGATTTTATTCATATGTGGAACTTGAGAAACAAAACAAATGAAGAAAGAGAAAAAGTAACAAACCAGCAAACAGACTCTTAAATATAGAGAAAAACTGGGAGTCACCAGAGGAGAGGTGGATACAGGGATGGGTGAAATAGGTGAAGGTGATTAAGAGTACACTTACCATGATGACCACTGAGTAAAGTACAGAATTGTTGAATCACTATTCTACACCTAAAATTAATACAACACTGTATGTTAATTATACTAGAACTTAAAAAATTATTAACTTTTTAAAAAAGTCTTCACCAGCAGGGCACCTGACTGGCTCCATCAGTAGAGCATGTGACTTGTAATCTCAGGGTCCTTAGTTCAAGCCCCCCGTTGGGCATGGAACCTACCTTTTAAAAAAAAGTCTTCACCAGCTTGCTCCCACCATGGGCATATCACAGTTTCCATTTTCCTTGTACTCTTATCAGCTGATAATATTATCCATATTTTATTTTTACCAATCTAAACACACACAACAATGGGATCTTATAATCTCCATTCCCTGGAACACCAGGAGCATCTTTTCAATTCTTAGAAGCCATTTGTATTTCATATGGTAATGGCCTGAAAATAGCCTTTTCCCAGTTTCCTAAAGACCTCTGGCCTTTTTTAAATTGATTTGTATAGGCTCTTTATGGGTTTCAAGTACTAGTTATTTTTTTGTAGAAAAGAAAATATTTCATAAATGGGTAGATATACCATGTTTATCCATTAGAAGACTCAACATAGTGAAGTTAACTACTACAAAGTGATGTACAGGCTTAATGCAATTCCTATCAAAATCCCAGCTTACTTTTTTGTAGGTAAGTTTATTCTAAAATTTAAAATGGAAAGCACAAGCCACAGATTCAAACAAGTCTGGAAAGGAGAATAAAGTGGAAGGAATCACTATACCCAATACTAAGGCTTACTATACAGCTAGAGTCATCAAGACAGCATGGTAATGGTGGGGGGATGTGCACCTAGGTCAAAGGAACAAAATTAGAGAACCCAAAATGGATCCACACAAGCAAGTCCAACTGGTTTTGACAAAAGTATAAAAATGGAGGAAAAGACAGCCTTTTCAAAAAATGGTGCTGAATCAATTGGACATCAAAACGCAAAAAGAAAAATCATTTACCCTAAAGATGGGTGAACCAAATTTATGTCCTCCTGGCTGTGATATTATGCCATACTTTTATAATATATAAGAAAACTGGTGAAGGGTATGCAGTATCTTATTGTATTATTTCTCACAGTTGCATGTGTACCTATAATTACCTCAGTTAAAAACTCAATTTAACAATGTTGAAAATAGGAGACAAGACTTTGGAAATCATTACCATGATATGCTTATTTGTACAAATGCAGCTGATCTTGTGAGGGAAAGGAAGGGAAGCGGAAGGGTAGGGGGAGGGGGAGGGAAGGGAAGATGAAAGAGAGAGAGAAAGAGAGAGAAAGAAAAAAGTTGAAAATATTCTCTCCTAGTCTAACTTTATTTTTTTGATTATCAAATGATCCTTTATTGAAATATTTTCCTTTGTAGTTCCTAACTAACTGAACATTCCTCTGCACCACTGTAATGTCATCCATGATGTTAGGAGGGTGGTGGCCAACAGTATTGCAGCCCACTGACTGGGTAGTCCCCAAGATCTCTTTAATGGTTCCAGAGAGCTCTCTAGTTACACATCAGTGCTGCATCTGTTGGTCAATGTTGGCAATCTCATTGTAAGTGAACTGTCCACAGTGCTTAATGTTTTTCTGCTTCTTTCTGTCTCTTGGTAGTTGCTTCATTATCAAGACAGAGGCAGAATGTATCACTTCATCCTGGGCCTGTCTGTTCTGAATGGTCAGTTTCACTATAATTCTCAGACCCTTCCAATCACTGGCTGCCTTGGTGATGTCATCACTAACCTTTTTTGAAGAGAGACCAGGGGCCAATCTTGGGGGCCAGGGCAGATGTGGCACCAATTCCCCAACCAGTGCACCTCAGGAATATGGCTTTGATCTCGTTGGGGTCGAACTTAGGTGGCTGGTGTCAGATGAACCCGGATTCAGGATAGCCGAGGAAAGTTGCACGTTGGCCTCCTCCAAGCCAAAAGCCAAAGACTCTCCTAGTCTAACTTTTTTATCTTCTAAATTACTTTTTTTTCAAGTTTTGTTTATTTAAGTAATCTCTACACCCCACGTGGGGCTCAAGAGTCACATGCTCCTCCGACTGAGCCAAGCCAGGTGTCCCTATCTTCCAAATTTCTTTATATATAAAAAGGGTTACTTTTATCCAGTCAAATTTACTTCTCTCTTTGTGTTTCCTGATTTTATCTGATTTTCTAATGCTTTGCAATCTTCTTAAAGTTGCTAAAAAGAGCATCTATTTTAAAAAGTATTTTATCCTAAATAAAGAGGTCTTTAGAGGTACTGCTTTAATTAGCCATAATAAACCCTATGAAAGATAATAAAATTAAAGAAACCTAGGCAAGACCTTAAAAGAATGACATTTATGTGATCTCAATTTCAGGCTTAAATGATATGACAAGAAAAGAGAAATTAAACATCATGAATAGAATGGAAAAAGCACATGTACAGGTACTGCTCAGGAAAGAGGGAGGAAAGATTCTATAAAGCCAGGTAACTATCAGAGCACCCCCATTCCCCCCCACCCATATCAGCCTCAGCAGTCACAGTGGAGGCAACAGGGCCAAGAGTACAAACCAACCCCAGGCACTGCTTTTGGTCAAGTTATTCAACGCCTGATTCAGGATCTGACCCGTCACAGAAAGATGTCTGTTCCATTTTTCTTGTGGGAGACACAAAAAGACCTTATTTTGAAATTGTAGATTCTTAAGAAATTGGCCATGCACATTTGAGTTATCTGTACTTACGTGTGTTCTTTGTTTAAAGAACACATTCATTCAGATGTCCCAGACATCTCAAACAGCATTATAAATAACAAAGTTCCATTTTCAGTGCCTAAAATATGCCAGATGACAGTCCGAGTGCTTTATCTACTTTCTACGAAGAAGGCTGAGTAACCTATCCAAAGCCACACAGCAAGGCAGTGTTGAACCTAGTCCCATGCCTCAGAGTGCTACATCTCAAAGTGCAGGCTCATGTTAAACCACACAGTCACATCTCCAACTGCTAACCAGTGTCCCAGCCTTAAGTAAGTGAGCAAGCTAGATGTACCAAAAATTCTTTCCTTGATATTAACATGGGCTACATTAATAATAAATATTATCTCTTGGGGCACCTGCGTGGCTCAGTCAGTTGAGTGTCCAACTCCTGCATGTATACAACTCCATAGCAAAGGAAGTAATCAACAAAACTAAAAGGCAACTGACGGAATGGGAAAAGATCTTTGCAAATGACGTATCAAAGGTTAGTATCCAAAATCTATAAAGAACTTACCAAACTCAACACCCAAAAAACAAATAATCCAATGACGAAATGGGCAGAAGACATGAATAGACACTTTTCCAAAGAAGATATCCTGATGGCCAACAGACACATGAAAAGATGCTCAATGTCACTCATCATCAGGGAAATACAAATGAAAACCACATTGAGATAACACCTCACACCAGTCAGAGTGGCTAAAATTAACAACTTGGGAAACAACAGATGCTGGCAAGGATGTAGAGAAAAGGGAACCCTCTTGCACTGTTGATGGGAATGCAAACTGGTACAGCTGCTCTGGAAAACCGTGTGGAGGTTCCTCAAAAATTAAAAATAGAACTACCCTATGACCCAGCAATAGCACTAGTAGGAATTTATCCAAAGGATAAAGGAGTGCTGATGCATAGGGGCACATGTACACCAATGTTTACACCAGCACTTTCAACAATAGCCAAATTACGGAAAGAGCCTAACTGTGCATCAACTGATGAATGGATAAAGAAGATGTAGTTTATATATACAATAGAATACTACTTGGCAATGAGAAAGAATGAAATCCTGCCATTTGCAGCAATGTGGATAAAACTGGAGGGTATCATGCTAAGTGAAATAAGTCAGTCAGAGGAAGACAGATATATGTGGAACTTGAGAAACTTAACAGAAGACCATGGGGGAAGGAAAGGGGCAAAAATAGTTATAAACAGAGAGGGAGGGAGGCAAACCATAAGAGGGTCTTAAATACAGAGAACAAACTCAGGGTTGATGGAGGGGGTAGGGGAGAGGGGAAAATGCATGATGGGCATTGAGGAGGGCATTTGTTGGGATGAGCACTGGGTAGGTTGTATGTAAGTGATGAATCACAGGAATCTACCCAAAACCAAGAGCACACTGTATACACTGTATGTTATCCAACTTGACAATAAAATATATTTTAAAAAATTTTAATAAATAATACATAAATAATAAAATAATAAATACTACCTCAGAAAAACAGAAGCATATATTTTTAAGTCAATCATGTTTAAACTGTGGGATAAGAAAAACAAACATTATCAATGAAATGAAAAGACAACCAAATGAATGGGAGAAAATATTTGCAAGCCATATATAAGGTGTAAATATCCAAATTACATAAGAAACTCATATAACACAACAGAAAAAAAACTCCAATAATCCTGTTTTGTAAATTGGCAGAAAATCTTTCACAGGCATTTTCGAAATGCCCAACAGGTGTATGAAAATAAGTTCAACATGACTAATCATCAGAGAAATGCAAATTATAACCATAATAAGATATCACCTTACATTTGCTGGAATGACTATCATCAGAAAGACAAGAGATAACAAATGCTGGTGAGGATGTAGAGAAAAGAGAACCCTTGATGGTGACATGGAAATTGATATAGCCATGATGGAAAACAGTATGAAGGTTCTTCAAAAAGTTAAAAATAGAAAAAAAAGAACTATCATATGATCCACCAACTGTACTTCTGGCTGTACAACCAAAGGAAATAAAATCACTATCTTGAAATATCTGCACCCCTATGTTAATTACAGCATTATTTATAATAACCAAAACACAGAAAGAACCTAAGTGTCCATCAACAGATTAATGGATAAAGAAAGTGTGCTATATCTATCTCTATCTATATATCTAGCTAGCTAGCTAATGTATTATTATTCAGCCACAAAAGAAAGAAGAAAGAAAGAAAGAAAGAAAGAAAGAAAGAAAGAAAGAAAGAAAGAAAGAAAGAAAGAAAGAAAGAAATCCTGCCATTTGCAACAACAGGGATGGACCCTGAGGGCATTATGTTAAATGAGTAAGTTAAACAAAAACAAATACTGTATAATAATCTCCTTGTATGTGCAATCTAAATTAACCAAAATACGTATAAAGGGGGTAGAATGATGGTTGCAGGGGTTAGGGAGTGGGGGAAATGGGGAGAATGTTAAAGAATACAAAATTTTCAGTATAAGATAAATTATGAGGATGTAATGTATATAGCACGGTGACTATATTAACAATACTGTTCTATAGACTTAAAAGTTGCAAAGAGAATAATCTTAAATGTTTCTACCACAAAAGAAAGCTTAAAATTCTGTGAGATGATGGAGGTGTTAATCTCAATTTGGTAATCATTTCACCATATATACATGTATTTAATTATTACACTGTGCACCTTAAACTTACACAATGTTATATGTCAATTACATCTCAATAAAGCTGGAAGAAAAATGGAGCAGTTGGTGATTCAGTTGGTTAAGTGTCTGACTTCAGCTAAGGTCATGATTTCGGAGTTCATGGTTTCTGGCCCCATGTCAGACTCTTTGCTGACAGCTCGGAGTCTGGAGCCTGCTTCAGATTCTGTGTCTCCCTCTCTCTGCCCCTTGCCCCACCTTCTCTCAAAACTAAATAAACATAAAAATAAAAATAAAATAAAATAAAATAAATCTGGCAGAAAAAAAGCAAAACAGTAAAGTCATGAATCCTCTCTTCTTATACTCCTACTAACCAAATTACCTGTGTATTTGTCCGGGGTTGAGCACAAACTACAAATCATTAGCAGCCAATGAAAAATGAAACTGGATAGCACAATTCATTCATTTCAGAAAAAAAAAAGTTAAATTTTGTCAACACTTTCATGTATTAAAATCTACTGCAAAGACATAAAACATTACAAGCATTTGTTAGAAATTAAGTATAAATAGAAAAAATATCAATAATTGTTTGATATTTAGACCTAAAGTTAAAAGCTTTTTTATAAACTTTAATTGTTTTTACTAACTATCTCCATTGTGGGGCTCAAACTTACAACCCCGAAACCAAAAGTCTAATGCTCTACTGACTGAACCATCTAGACGCCCCTTTACAGTTAAATCTTTAAGATACACACATCCCAAACCTTTAAGCCTTCTCCCTGGAATGCTCTTCCCCCAGATAATCCATGTAAAGGTGCTTAATAATAATAACTTTGTGTGGACAGGCATAACACTAGTGAGCAAACCTTACAGCAAAATTGGGCACCAAATATTTATGATAATTCAAGCTTTTCCCACCTCTAACATGGATTTTTAGAAATCTTTGCCTCACTTTACATTCACTTTTTAGCCATTTCTCTGATGTCTGTCACTCAAATCTCAGGGACCATAGCCCACACATTCAGCCACAAACCTCATAAACCACCACTAGACTGAGGCCCCTGAGTGAATTCTTGCCTCCCCACAATGAAAGAACAGAAGAAAATCCTTAGATTTGAAACACTGATCTATGAAAAGAAGTCAGAGGCAAACATTTGGGACAGGCCAAATGGTAATGGCAAACAGGGGAAAGGCCCAATCCTAGATGGAAAGGCTCTGAAGAAAACTCCAAATGGACTTCTTA
>NW_027551566.1:3737039-3790004 GCF_008692635.1 Crocuta crocuta
TAGAGATCATCATAACAAAAGTACTTGTAGTCACTGGTATTTCTATCCAGCAGAAAAATAAATAAATAAAGCTCAATCCTAAAACTAGAAATCCTAAAATTTCTAGTCTGAAAAATACCTCAGTTGCTTCCAGGTTTAGGTACTGAACAAATCTCACTGCATTTTAAAAACCTCCTCATATCACAATTAATATTTCCATAACACACTGAATAATTCATGTATCCCTCACACTCAACTTCATCCTTTAAAACAGCTCATGAGGTCCACAGGGCAGAGATAATCATCCTCTTTGACCCCCATGACAATCTTGCAGGCAGCAGGTCAGTACTGGATTTCAAGCCTCAGACTCAAAATCTCTACTTCTGCCTACCACACTTCAATGTTAATGAGGTCCATTTTCAAAATTTTCTTTTCTTTTTTTTTGAGACAGAGAGTGTCTGGATGCACATACACACACACACACACACACACACACACGTACAAGCTGAGGAGGGAGGGAGAGAGAATCTCAAGCCTCCAAGCCTCAGCACAAAGCCACAAGAACCAAATCTCCAATATTACATATTTGTAACTAATGTTCTTTTCAATAAGTGACAAATAGAGTGTTACAGAGCCTTGTCACTTCTCCATATCCCATTGTGGCAGCCAGCCTCCAAGACGGCGCCTGAGAATTTTTGCTTCCTGGTATTCAGGCCTTGCGTACTCCCTTCCCACAGTGAGTAGGGCTGATCTGTGAACCAACATATACTGTGGAAATAATGGTGTGTAACATGTGATCCACCTTGCTCTCTCTCAAACTGTTTACCCTGGGGGAAGCCAGTTGTCACATTATAAGCCACATCAAACAGACCCATAGGGAGGCTCATGTGGAGAAGAACCAAGGCCTCCCACCAGCAGCCCAGCCCAAACTGCCAGTCCCACGGACCAACTTGAAAGCACATCCGCCAGACCCAGCCAACCCTTCAGATGACTACAGAGCCAACTGATAACTACAACCTCACAAGAGACCCTGAGCCAGAACTACCCAGTGAAGCTACTCCTGAATCCCTGACACACAGGAAGTGTAGGAGATAGTACATGTTTATTGTTATTTTAAGCCATTAAAGTTTTGGGTAATTTGTTGCACAGCAATAAAGCACTAATATACCCCTATTTCTTTATAAGATTCTAGGCACTCAGCAGACTTGAATTAAGGCAGCAGTTAGAATGATTTTCTGCTGAATGATCCAGACTCCCTCATTCTGACCCTTCTCTGTCTAAACCCATATTTGGGTAACCCAATTAATTAAGGTCAGAGATGCTATCTGTAGCCACAGAGGAGGTTATGGAAAAGTGACGATTAAAGTAGTTTTAGGTCATATTTATCTTAAAAGTCCCCAAGACTACCGGGGGTTTTTTGTCTACTGTCTAATAAATAAAGTCCTTCCTTCTCCTGGTTTGTTCTGGCATATCATCAACAGAGGAGTAATGTATGAACTACAAAAGGTCCAGTGCTAGGTTACATGTTACTCAGCAGTGTGGGGCCTCTATTGGGGTACTTGGAGAATTCTCAGCTCATCCTGCTCATCTATAAAGTAAGAGACACCAGTTAACAAAGACATACCACCTATGGGTGAGGAGGATATACAAACAGGAACCTGAGAACAACGCTGGCTTTAATATTGATACCACTGCCTTTGACAAAATTCAAATAAGACCTGTAGATTAGTATTATATCCCTGTTAATTTTCTGGTTTCGATCATTATATTATGCTTATGAAAGATACTAATGTTAGGGGAAGCTGGGTAGGCACTCTGTGTACTATTTTCACAACTTTTTAAAATAGCAGTCTTCCCTTATCTGAGGTTTTCATTTTCCGTGGTTTCAGTTATCCATGGTCAAATGTGGTCATGAAGCAGATGATCACCCTTCTGCTGTATCATCAGAAGGTGAATAGTAGCCCAATAATACATCACAGTGCCTACGTCATTCACCTCACCTCATCACATAGGCATTTTATCGTCTCACAACACAAGGAGGGTGTGTACAGTACAAGATATTTTGAGAGACCACATTTACATAACTTTCATTACAGTACATTGTTATAATTCTTGCTACTGTATCGTTAGTTATTGTTGTTAAGCTCTTACTGTGCCTAATTTATAAAGTACATACAGGACAAAACATAGTATATGTAGGGTTCAATACTATCTGCAGTCTCAAACATCTATTAGGGATTGTGGACCGTATCACTCACAGATGTCTACTTCAAAATTAAAAAGTTTAAAAATTACAATACACTTAAAGCAACAACAAAAAAGAATACTGCCATTAAACTGTAAGTAACACTACATCCATTCCTTGAAAGGCTCTGATGCCAGTCTTACAGAATGTACTTGGAAAGGCTATGCCAACACGGTCATGAGGAAAGTCTAGCTTGATTTCAAACCACCCTAAAGAATTCCCTGGTGGGCATACTTCAAGTGTCTGGGAGTATATTACATTTTATGTTCTCTGCCTCTCATGGAACGATACAGATGGGAACATGAGCAGAAGTGACGCAAAGAGTTGATGAGGTGACTCTTACCCTCTCTTCTCCTGCCTGGGAGGCCAGCTTATAAGCTGGAGGGAGCCTAGACCTCCAAGTCAGCAAATGGAGTAGATCCCCTTCCAATTCACGTTATACTTTGGTGACATTAACTTTGAGTTAAGCCACAGAGATTCTGAGTTTGTGTGCTATAGCAGCTAGCAGTTAAGATAATCCCAATAAAGGTATTTCCATTCAGAAAATAATGACCTAGGGGCACCTAGGTGGCTCAGTTGGTTAAGCATCCAACTTTGGCTCAAGTCACGATCTCACAGTCCATGAGTTCGAGCCCCGCATTGGGCTCTGTGCTGAGAGCTCAAAGTCTGGAGCCTGCTTCAGAGTCCGTGTTTCCCTCTCTCTCTGCCCCTCCCCCACTCATGCTTGCTTGCATGTGTGTGCGTGCTCTCTCTCTCAAAAATAAACATTTAAAAAAAGGGGAAAAAATGACCCAGAACTTCTAAGAAAAAGGCAAAATTGCTAAAATTTGATCAGGTTACAATAATATCTTCATAGGGAAGAATGAAAATATCCACGCTTCCTTTGTATTTAAGTGTTCCTTCCATTGTCCTACAGAAATATTCACACAAACAGGCAAAGATTTACATACAACCAAGTTTACTGCCACAATGACTATTTGTGTTAGGAAAAAAATTAAAACAAACTAAATCAAATAGGGAAGAAGACAGCAAATAGGGAAAGAAGACAGTCATTCAGTGAAAAATTCTCTGTGGTCCCCACAGCAGTCCCTCTGTGTGTTCTGCCCTATACCTCTCTCCAAATTCAACCAGCAGGGCTCACAAACATGCCATGCACACAGGAATGCCCAAGAAATGTGAATTTTCAGTAATGGATGATAGTCACTGATACAGGATGATGACTACACGGAGATTTGTTATACTATCCTCTCTATGTGAGCTTGAAGTTTTCTACAGTACAAAGTTTTAAAACATGTATTTCAGAAAAATTGCCATAATTAAAAATGACTAATCCTTGTAATAAATAAAAATTATGATGTTCACTAAAAGAGGCAGGAAAACTAACCCAGGCAAATAAAGCAATTAGTCTAGTACATCAGTTGCTAGAATGAGCTGCTAGCTGATTAACTCATTAGTCTACTATAATCACTCACATAAATTCAGTGGTAATCGAAGCTATTTGTATCTACATTTACTTAAAAGAGTTCCTGAGCTTATCTGATAAACAAAGATATTGAATAGGCAGCATTCCCAATGGGCCCTCATTTCCTACACTGTACTATAAACCCTCAATTTCAGGGTTCTTGTCTTGGTGTTACTGAAATTAAATTTAAATATGATTATCATAACATAGCTAAACATCCTAATAACCAAAACTCTCTTTGAAATAACTTCATAATCTAAATTAAAGATTAAAATAAAATGCAGAAGCATGATCTATATACATGTATTCATTTTCCAAGCCATGATTATTTTTTAAAATAAAAATGACAATAATAATAATACAATCTTAACCAAAAGAACACTGTTAATACTGAGTAATGTTCAAAAAACGAGGTTTTTTTTTAACAGTGTAAGACACTTATTTGCATATGTATACAACTGAAGCTTTTCTTATTAAACTAAGCTTTTACTAAACAAAATTTTTTCCAGTCTGTCAAACTCAAGACAATACCTCTGACTATGAGATAAAGAGGTTCTGGAGGCAGGCCCATGACTCCCAGAGCTCTGGCCTGGAGAAAAAAACCACAGAATGGGTAAGCTCCAAACAACAGCTTTACAAGCAGGGACTTTGGTCAATACCATCCAACCTCTGGGGATAAAATGGAACACAGAGACCTGTAAACCTCAGGTCTTCTGGAGTCAGCTGGGAGACAAAGCAGGACCCACTGGCCTGAGAAATTCTGAGGCTTTATTTGTTTAAACAGACCACCTAATAAATCAGAAAGATGGTAGTTAAGACAATTAAGTCAGAAATCTGAGGCCAGTGCAGTCTGAAAGATTGTCTTCTGTTGCAGCGCCTGGGTGGCTCAGTCGGTTAATTGCCCAACTCTTGATTTTGGCTCACAGCATGATCTCACCTTTCATGAGTTCAAGCCTGCGACGGGCTTGGTGCTAACAGCGTGGGACCTACTTGGGATTCTCAATCTCCCTCCCTCTTTGCCTCTCTCTCTCTCTCAAAAACATTTAAAAAATAAAATAAAATTTTAAAAGACTGTCTTCTGTCAGAACAGAAGGTCTCTCCTACCTAATGGTCATGTCTCATGACCTTGAACCAGTCATTTAAGTGAAAACTGAGCTGCTCCCCTCTCACAGTGCTTGTGAGGGTCACATGCATGGATGTAGAACTTAGAAACTATCAGTTCTCAAATCTGTTTTTATTAACAATCATAGTCTTGTATTTATTACAATCCTTCGTGTATAACAATTCCATTTTTGAAAGGCACAAGTCTACCTTCAGAGTTATAGATTTCAAAAAAGAAACCATTTCACAGTATTTCATTTAAAAAAGAGAGGGGTACCTGGGTGGTTCAGTCAGTTAAGCTTGTGAGTTCAAGCCCCACATCAGGCTCTATGCTGACAGCATGGAGCCTGCCAGGGATCCTGTCTCCCTTTCTCTCTCTGCCCTTCTCCCCTCACTCTCTATGTCTCTCTCAAAATAAATAAACTTAAAAAAAAAATAGAGGGGAGGGGCCAAGATGGTGGAGCAGCATGGAAATTTTCTGCTTCTCTCATCCCTGAAATGCAGCTAGATCAGCACCAAACCATTTTCCACACCTACAAAATTGATCTGAGGATTAGTAAAATCTACATAATTTGAGCCACAGAACTCAGCAGGCACTCTGCATGGAGAGGTGAAATGGGAGAGAGAGGAGCCGTGGAGGGTAGGGAGCTTTTTTTGCTTGTGAAGAGAGGACAGAGAGTGGGGTGTGAGTACAGAAAAAGTACTCCCCCTTAAAGTAGCTGGAGAGAAAGAAAAAGAGTGGAAACCCTCATAAGGGACTGAACAAGAAAGAGAGAAAGGAGAAAGGAGAAAAGAGAGGGTTTTTAAATACCATTATGCCTCTACAAACAGGGAAGCATAGAGTCTGAGACTCTGCAGCTCAATACTTGGCGAAGCTCTGGTGGGAAGAGCAAATCCTCAGGGACAGACAGCAAGGCAAAGGGGTCCTTGGCCCACTCAGGAAGAGACAGTCCCCTGCTGAGAGGGCATTTGGTACAGGCCAAGCAGCCTACCCATATGCAAAGGTCCCAGCAGACCCCAGAGAACAGCCACGTTTGCTGGTGTTGAAACAAGGACGTTAGGGGGGCAGTGAAGTCCAGTGCCAGATGTGTATTGTGATTTACCAAAATTCCTGAAACGCTGCTGCTACACAATTGTGTGACCTCTTTGTGGGGTGGTCTGGAACCTGGCCGCAGTCCCTCAGCACCTGCAGCAGTGCAGTCAAGCAAGTGTTCCTGGGGTGGGCCAGTACCTGGCTGCTGCTTGGCAAGACCCTCACCCAAAGGATCTAAGTGGGTCCAAGCAATAAGGCCCTCAGAAGTGGGATTTTGAGACATAGCCCCATCTGAGATAAAATTCAGTAGGGAGGTGCCGCCTGGCCAGGCTGACAGCTTGATCAGGGACAGTGTAGAAGCCGGGAGTGGACAGAAGCCAGAGACAAAGGAGGGGTGCTTGACTGCCAATCACTGAGACCACACAGTTCTGATGCTAGAGACTGGGAAACTGGGTGATACTATTTTCACCTCTCCCAAGCATGTGCATACATGCATACAGGTGCCACAATGATCTACCCCAGTAAGCCAAGCAGCACCATCTAGTGGAGAATGGAGCTGTTACACCAAACCCCGCCAACTGCACCAACCAAGCTCTAGAGGACCACCAAAAGTCTCTCCACTTGCTTAGTTTACAGACTATAAAGTGCTTCATAGTTTGACTTCTAGGGGAAACTGGATGTAATTTTATTCATATTTCATTCTGTTCACTGGTCCACCTATTCAATTTTCTTTTTCTTTTCTTAGTCTTGAATACAGAAAGAAAAAAATTTATTTTCATCTTCTGTTTTTATAAAAAAGATTTTTCTTTAATTTTTTCTACTATATTTTTTGTAATTTTTTTGTTATTCTATTTAGTCTCTTCATTTCACTTTATTCTGTTTTTTTGTATTCATTATTTTTAATTTTTAAATGTTTTCCTACCTTTTTTCTTTTTCTCTTCTTTCCCTTTTTTCTCTGTCTAATCGAGCTTCTTTCAACTAGCAGACCAAAACACACCTAGGATCTAGCTTCCTTTATCTGGTTTTTTTGTGTTGTTTTAAATTTTTAAATTTTTATTTTTTATTTTACTAATTCCTTTTCTTTCCCCAAAATGATGGAATGAAGGAATTCACCCCAAAAGAAAGAACAGGAAGAAATGACAGCCAGGGACTTAATCAACACAAATATAAGCAAGATGTCTGAACCAGAATTTAGAACTGCAATAGTAAGAATACTCACTGGGGTGAAAAAAGCATAGAAGACACTAGAGAATCCCTTTCTGTGGAGATAAAAATAATAACATCTAGTCAGGCCAAAATTAAAAACGCTATAGCTGGGATGCAATCTCAAAGGGAGACTGCATTATGGCAAGGATGGATGAAGCAAACCAGTTAATCTGCAATAAGAAGATAAAATTATGGAGAATAATAAAGCAGAAAAAAGGATGAAAACAGGGAAAAGATCATGATACAAGACTCAGAGAATTCAGTGGCTTACTAAAAAGGAATAATATCTGAATCATGCAGTCCCAAAAGATGAAGAGAGAGAAAAAGAGGAAGAATGTTTATGTAAGCAAATTATATCAAAAACTTTCCTAATGTGGGGAAAGACATAGATATCAAAATCCAAGAAGCACAGAGAACTCGGTGAATCTAACAGTCGACAAAAACTGATCATCAATAAGGCACATCATAGTCAAATTCACAAAACACAGATAAGGAAAGAACGATGAAAGCAGCAAGGGGGAAAATGTCCTTAAACTACAAGGAAAGACAGATCAGGTGTGTGCAGCAGACCTATCCACAGAAATCTGGCAGGCCAGAAAGGAGTAGCAGGATATATTCAATGTGCTGAATTGGAAAAACATGCAGCCAGGAATTCTTCATCCTGTAAGGCTGTCATTCAAAACAGAAGGAGAGATAAAGAGTTTCCCAGGCAAACAAAAACTAAAGGAGTTTGTGACCACTAAACCAGCCCTGCAAAAAATTTTAAGGGGGACCCTTTGAATTTGAGAAAAAACAAAACAAAAAGACCAAAAAAACAAAAACTGGAAAGAACCAGGGAACACCAACAGAAACATCAATTCTACATGTAACACAATGGGACTAAACTCGTATCTTTCAGTACTCACTCTAACTGTAAATGAACTAAATACTCCAATCAAAAGACATAGGGGATCAGAATAGATAAGAAAACAAGACCCATCTATATACTGCTTACGAGAGACTCATTCTAGACCTAAAGACACCTGCAGGTTGAAAGTAAGGGTATGGAGAACCATCTATCATGCTAATAGTCATCAAAAGAAAGCCAGAGTAGCCATACTTATATTAGGCAAGTTAGAGTTTTAAATAAAGGCTGTAACAAGAAATGAAGGGTATTATATCATAATTAAGGAGTCTATCCACCAAGATGTAACAATTGTAAATATTTATGTCCCCAACATGGAAAACACCCCAAATATATACATCAATTAATCACAAACATAAACCCATTGACAATAATACTATAGTAGTAAGTGACTTCAACACCCCATTTACAGCAATGGACAGATCATCTAAACAGAAAATCAACAAGGAAACAATGGCTTTGAATAACACACTGGACTGGATGGACTTAACAGATATATTCAGAATATTTCATCCTAAAGCAGCAGAATACACTTTCTTCTCAAGTGCGCATGGAACATTCTCTAAAACAGATCACATAATGGGTCACAAATCAACCCTCAAATCCTCAACAACATATTAGCCAACCGATCCAACAATACATTATGATAATTATTCACCACGAACAAGTGGCATTTATACCTGGAATGCAGGGCTGGTTCAATATCCACAAAACAATCAATGTGATACATCACATTAATAAAGGAAAGGACAAGAACCAAATGATCTTCTCAAGAGATGCAGAGAAAGCATTTGACAAAACACAGCATCCTTTCTTAATAAAAAACCCTCAAGAAAGTAAGGATAAAAGATCATACCTCAAGATCACAATCCCAAACTTCAAGTTGTATTACAAAGCTGTAATCATCAAGACAGTATGGTACTGGCACAAAAACACTTAGATCAGTGGAAAAGAGAACCCATAAATGGACCCAACTAATCTTTGACAAAGCAGGAAAGAATTCTAATGGAATAAAGACAGTCTCTTCAGCAAATGGTGCTGGGAAAATGGACAGCAACATACAGAAAAAAGAACCTAGACCACTTTCTTACATGAGACACAAAAATAAACTCAAAATAGATGAAAGACCTAAATGTAAGACAGGAAGCCATCAAAATCCTAGAGGAGGAAACAGGGAAAAACCTCTCTGACCTTGGCCATAGCAACATCTTACTCAACACCTCTCCAGAGGCAAGGGAAACAAAAGCAAATATGAACTATTGGGACCTTATTAAGATAAAAGCTTCTGCACAGCAAAGGAAACAATCAGCAAAACTAAAAGGCAACTGAAAGAATGGGAGAGGATATTTGCAAATGACATATCAGATAAAAGGTTGGTATCCAAAATCTATAAAGAACTTATCCAACTCAACACCCGAAAAACAAATAATCCAGTGAAGAATGGGCAGAAGACATGCATCGACACTTTTCCAAAGAAGACATCCAGATGGCCAAAAGACACATGAAAAGATGCTCAATGTCGTTCATCATCAGGGAAATACAAATCAAATCCACAGCAAGATACCACTTCACACCAGTCAGAATGGCTAAAATTAACAACTCAGGCAACAATAGATGTTGGTGAGAATACAGGGAAAGAGGATCTCTTTTGCACTGCTGGTGGGAATGCAAACTGGTACAGCCACTCTGGAAAACAGTATGGAGGTTCCTCAAAAAGTTAAAACTAGAACTACCCTACGACCCAGCAAATGCACTACTAGGTATTTATCCAAAGGATCCAGGTGTGCTGTTTCAAAGTGGCACATGCACACCAATGTTTATAGCAGCACTATCGACAATAGCCAAAGTACTGAAAGACTCCAAATGTCCACTGGTGGATGAACAGATAAAGATGTGGTATATCTATACAATGGAGTATTACCCTGCAATTAAAAAGAATGAAATCTTGCCATTTGTGACAACGTGGATGGAACCAGAGGGTATTATGCTAAGCAAAATTAGTCAGAGAAAGACAAATATCATATGACTTCACTCATCTGAGGAATTTAAGATACAAAATAGATGAACATGAGGGAGGGGAAGCAAAAATAATATAAAAACTAAGAGACTCTTAAATACAGAGAACAAACTGAGGGTTGTTGGAGGGGTTGTGGGTGGAGGGATGGACTCAATGGGTAAGAGGCATTAAGGAAGACACTTGTTGGGATGAGTACTGGGTGTTATACATGGGGTATATACACTGGATTCTACTCCTGAAATCATTATTGCACTATATGCTAACTAACTTGGATGTAAATAAATAAATAAATACATAAATAAGGTCAGAAAAAATTATTAATTATTTAAATTTTAAAAATTATTTAAATTTAAAATTTTAAATTTAAAACACCAGATCTACTACACAAAGTGAGAGGGCCAATTAGAAGTTTATAAATTCAGGGCACCTGGGTGGCTCAGTCAGTTAAGCATCTGACTTCAGTTCAGACTCACAGTTTGTGAGTTTGAGCCCCACATCAGGCTCTATGCTGACAGCCTGGAGCCTGCTTCAGATTCTCTGTCTCTGTCTCTGTCTCTCTCCCTCTCTCTGCCCCTCCCACACCTGTAGTCTCTCAAAATAAATAAACATTTAAAATTTTTTTAAAAAATCTATGATTTCATGTCTAACTTTCAAACAAGCATGCTATTTGTCTGTTTAACTGATTTGCCTCTCACATTAACTACAAGCCTCTGATAAGTAAAATTATTCACTTTTATAAGCCACTTTAATTTTTAGAATATTTTCATTTCATTCTCAAAAATTCATACTCAACTGCTATCATATATTTGTATATATACTTCAGATTAATATTTAAGTTCAAACAATAACAATTACTGGAATCTGGCCATTGTTCTTAATTAATATTAGGTAACACAATGTTCAGCCACAACACAGTCATCAAAAGCCACATCCACAGCTGAAGGAGCCCTTTGTGCTTCAGAATGTCTCAGCCACGCTGGCAAAAATTAGACACCTCATTGTGACTCTTCACATCAGGGGTCATGAGTTCAAGTCCCATGTTGGGTGCAGAGATTACTTAAATAAATAAAACTTAAAAAAAAAAATTAGGTTTCTATGGCAAATCAGGCAGCCTGCTCCTGAGCAGCTCCCTCCCTGATCCCCAGTGCCATCTTGCCCCTCACATCTGAGGCATGCCACACTGAAGATGGGAATGTCCTTTCAGAAGTGAGACCCAAGTGCCAGGTGGGCTAGAAACCCTGCACCTGACAGGGCCATCCTTGACACTCTGCCCAGGGACACACTTCACAAACAGGAACCAGAAGGGTCACTTCATAAGTCCCTGAAAGGGTGCTTGCTCCTGCCCCTCATCCCTCACCACCTGCTGAGGCCTCCAGTCTACCCCTGACTTGGTCCAAAATCTTGAAGGGCCCATCCAGGCTCAGCCTGCCAGTTCCCAAAAAAGTCAAACCAGAACCAAAAGGAAAAGCATTGCCGAGGACCTGACTGACTTCTAATCTTCCCAGAAACTACTCTACCAGACTAAACATAGAAAACAGAAATGGGGCTTTTCTCTCACTGCTTTAGAGAATATTGTACTCCTACAACTATTATGTTCCAGGTAAAATTTATTGACAATCCCACATACTGCCTAAAAGTGCACTTAAATTCTAAGGACAGGGTGCATGAGGACACAGAAAAACTTAAATGCAGACCCTTTTGAGTGTTGTCCCCTTGATCCACCTCTGATGTCAGTCCCAGCTGCTGCAGACAGTTCCATGCAAGCTTCAGCTCAGTTGACAGTCGGACTCCTCAAGCAAACACCAAGGGTCTTTTCGCCTCAGAGCCTTCTCAGAAGCCATGAAATCCTGCTCATCTGCTTGGATAGCCAATGGGTACAGGAACCAGTGGCTAAAGGCCCCACCTTTCATCCTCTGGACAGACAACCCTAGAAGACATTCTGCACTCTCTAATAAGTGGGCTGGTTAAAAATAGTGCAGATACACCTCGATCCCTATAGAACTCTAAGAATCTGGTGACCCTATGCCCTAATCCTTTGGAGCAGCATTCCTGGCCTACATCCTGTGTTATGTCCCAAAAGACGGAATTCTTACCATATCCAACTTGAACAGTGGTTCTTAGCATTAGCTGCATGTTAGAATTCCCTGGGGAATTCATCTGCAAAGTCTTGATGTTCAGACCGTTTTCCCCAAAATAACACTGACCTGTCTCAGGGTGGGACAGGCTACCCAGGGCTCACCCTCATATACCCCCATGAGTTCTAACAATGACCAGGAGAGCAGTCTGCTCAGCATTGCAGAGAGGCCCAAAAGATGCAGTGAGACCACTCTCAAGGGGCCCTGTCCTGAAAACTTGAAGACAGATCTTCTTACCAGAATGTACTGGAAACAAAGGATCCATGAAAGTCGGATGCAAATAAATGGATTGTGCACCAACAAACAGTGTTTGCTTTTATGTAAGTGGACTCACAAGTATTCTTTGGAGGAATGCTTATTCATACAATAATACAGCCACTATGTTTTCCCACGTAAGTCCATATACCTCTATTGAATTCAATTTTTAAAACCAACTAGCCAGTTGCAATACCGTTCTTGAAAATCTACCTCCTGCCAATGATCTGAAAGGCTGTACCAAACTTCCCCTAAATCATTCTTTCAGGTCTCTCATCTAGTCTGCTAATAGTTTCTCTTCTGCTCTGCCAGTACCATCTGTTTTCATTACGGTAGTGTTGTAATACATTCTGATATCTAGGAAGGCCAGGATGCTCGGCGAGATTTTTTTTAATTAATCTCTTTAATTCCACTGGAATTTATTTTAAGGTATAGTATAAAGTATGGATCTAAAATGATTAATTTTCCATAATTGCCAACTGGTTTCCCAATTACTTCTTACTGAGAAACCCTTCCATCTGCTATTAATTTGTAATGCCTACTTTGTAACATATTATACTCTTACATACTAAATATCACATATTCAATTCTCAACTGCCTATTGCCTTCCTTTAATTGGTCTAAGATCCCTGACCTGAAGAACTTACAATCTAGCAGGGGAAACAGACAATACGTTTTTTCAAAATAAATAACCTACAGACACAGTTATAATATGTTAGAAGGTGATAAGCCTTGCAAAAGACGAAGTGGAGAGTGTAGGGGCACTGGGTACATAGCAGGAACAAGAGGCAGGGACCGGGTGCAGCCTGAATGAAGTAAGGAGATCAGAGATGGAGGGTGGGAGTCCAAGAGAGGGAAGGCAGGCTTTGTTATGAAGAAGAATGGCAAGGATAGGGGCCATAGTAATTTAAGAAACAAAGGAGACCTTTTATTTATTTTCTTTTTTGAGAGAGAGAATGTGTGTGTGTGTGTGTGAGAGAGAGAGAGAGAGAGAGAGAGAGAGAATATATGTGCAATTTGGGGAGAGGGGTAGAGGGAGAGAATCTTTTTTTTTTTTTTTACAAATAGTTTATTGTCAAATTAGTTTCCACATAACACCCAGTGCTCATCCTCACAAGTGCCCTCCTCCATGCCCATCCCCCCTCCCCCCCACATCCATCAGTCCTCAGTTTTTGTCAGCATTCAAGAGTCTCTCATGGTTTGCCTCTCAAAGGGAGAGAATCTTAAGCAGGTTCCATGCTCAGAGCCCGACAGGGCTCAATCCCATGACCCTGGGGTCATGACCTGAGCTGAAATCAAGAGTCGGACGCTCAACCAACTGAGCCACCCAGGCACCCTTCGGGGGCACCTTTTAAAAATACTGCTCCTGGCACATATACCCCAATGTTCATAGCAGCACTCTCAACAATAGCTAAAACATGGAAAGAGCCTAAGNACCAGTAAAATTAAAAAAAAAAAAAATACTGCTCCTGGGGCACCTGGGTGGCTCAGGTGGTTAAGCATCAGACTCTTGATCTCAGCTCAGGTCTGAATCTCAGGGTCGTGAGTTCAAGCCCTGCATGAAGCCGACTTAAAACAAAGAAAAAAATGCTGCTCCTGATGTGGGCCTCCTCTAGGTTGATGATGCCAGCATCCCCTAGTTGCTTCTACCAGAAACCAAGCCACCCAATCCTCCATGAAAATCAGTCCCCTCCTTTCTGGTCCTCTGTCCCTGCTGCCCATCTCAATTACACTCTGATCCTGTCTGGCCTAACCCAATGCACTGCTCACCCTCAGGTCCCCACCTCTCCTGTCTTGCCCAGTTCAATCCAAAAGGGTCACAGCTAAAGAGCAAATGTGACCTTCCCATCCTGCTCAACTATCCATGGTGGCAGTGCACTGCCAAAGGACCAAGCCCCAAACCCCTTACTGAAACCGTGAATAGCACTGTCATCTTTCCATCCCATCTGCCTGCCTCTCCATCATCAGCCTCTTGCCACAAGGCTCAATAGCTTATTATCCCACTGGGTAGGTGCAAGCCTCCCTCTCCTTGTTCATGCTCTTCCAGGAAGGTGCCAGCTCCTGCCCAACCTTTCAGACCCAGCTGACTCTTCTTCACCCTTGAAGACTCAACTCAGAGGCTTGACATCTGTTCATGCACACCTGTTCTAATGAACATTCCCCAACCCAAGGCTCTGTGTTACTCACTCCCACAGCAAACGATGTCCTCTCAGAACTGTCCCAATGGATTTCCATCTCATTAAAGGACAGGCTCCTTGGGGTGCCTGGGTGGCTCGGTCAGTTACGCATCCACCTCTTGATGTCGGCTCAGGTCATGATCTCACAGTTCGTGAGTTCGAGCCCCATGTTGGGCTCTGTGCTGACAGTGTGAGCCTGCTTGAGATTCTCTCTCCCTTTCTCTCTGTTCCTCCTCTGCTTGTGCTCACTCACTTTCTCTCTCTCTCAAGATAAATAAACTTAAAAAAAAAAAAAAAAGGACAGGCTCCTTGAAGAAAGAAACCATGCCTTATTTCTCTTTCTTGTACCCATGACTAAGCCAGAATCTGGCACATGAAGGGTAGTCAACAAATATTTGTGAAAAGGAAAAAGAAAAGAGGTAACTGGTCCAATTTCGACATGTACAGGTGAGGATCAAGTATAGATATCAGCCTCCTACTCAAAGCAAATGGAAACACCAATACATTTTGGAATATGTACATTTTGAAATACATATTCAGAATGCAAATGTTATCTGTATTTGTTATTTCTGCAAAACGTGGCCTTTGAGACTTTCAAGTTGGCTGATTAGAGGAGCAGAGAAAGCTGGAATTCCTTTGCTCCACTGTCATGTTTTTACTTTGTTCTGCTGAGCTGAAGTTAAAGCCAAACAAATTTAAGTGGTTCTCTCTCAGGTAAAGGCTGAAGAACCCAAAATGCAATCAGCCCATATGGCCCATTAACATGTTAGCCCTCCTCTGCCAGTATCTGCTTTCCACCAAGGTACACAAAGACCAACCCCTGCAGTTTCTAATGGTCTCCAGTGGAAACTGCAAAACCATTTGGGGTTATAGGTTTCTTGTAGAGAATAAAGGCCTAAGGAAAAACACATCAACAGAGAGATTCAACGAGGGCAGATGAGGAAGGAGGTCCTACAAATGGCCAACTATCAACGTTACAGAATCACAGATTTCTGGAAATAGAAAGGCCCTCCAAGGATCACCTGGCCCCACCCTCTAACCTAAAATACAAAGACACCAAATCTGAAGGGTTCTGTGATGTGGCCAAGGTCACCTAGTAGCAGTTAAACCAGAATGCCCAAGCACCCAACTCCCAGCCCTGCTTTGGGCTACTCCTCTTTTCCTTCCCTCAAACTCCTCAAGAGACATTAGGAGGGAAAATCTAAAAAGGAAAGAAAATCCATCCTCTGTGCTGTGTGTACTCCTCCAGCACTTACAAGAGGCAGGTGGGGTGAACAGCAGACTGTGCCTGGGAGCACTCCTGCCCTCCAGACCACAGGCTCCAGTGTTCACCTGCAGTACAAGCACGTGTTCAAGTCCTTAACGACATTTTCCTTCAACAGTGGTCACTTCAGCCTCTTTACAGGAAAAACTGCCAGACCAATGCCAGCTGCCAGTACATCACAAGCCCTATAGCCACACAAACACGGTTCACAGCAAAGGTCTGGAGTGGCTGTCCTGCTTTCGCCCTTGTCCAGAGAGGGTTCACTTCTGCCTTGGTCTCTCCCAGAGCCCTGGAGACAAATGTGAGTTGGTGCTCATTAGACCGACATTTCCAAGACCAGTAGCAGCAATCTGAGGCTCCAGACAGCATCACTTCAAATGCTAAATACTCTGAATCCCTAAAAAGGATGCAGAAAAAAACCCTCAGAATTACTATCTACACCACAACCCTAAACCAATAACTGAAACAAGTTATGTCCACTCCACTGAATGCTGAAATACTGACATTTCATTCTCACAGTCTTAACATATAAATTACCTCAGGGGTGCCTGGGTGGCTCAGTCAGTTAAGTGACTGACTTCAGCTCAGGTCATGATCTTGTGGTCCGTGGGTTCGATCCCCACATTGGGCTCTGTGCTGACAGCTTGGAGCCTAGAGCCTGCTTCAGATTCTGTGTTTCCCTCTCTCTCTCTGCCCCTCCCTCGCGTGTGTTCTCTGTCTCAAAACTAAATAAACATTAAAAAAAATTTTTTTAAAAACCATATATTATACTTCAAATACTGTGGACAAGAAATCCACAAAAGTCCCACACCAGCTCCTGGTTGTGGTTACTGCTGTCTTTCAGGCTGGAGGCCACAGGCCTTTTCTCCAGGAATCATACATAAGAAGTGAAAGACACATTACCACCAAACACTATTTCAGCCAGGAATGGGATCCCAACGCAGTGTAAACGTTAAAAAGTCTCTGTGGTTCCCTTGTATTCCACTGTTAATTGACAAATTAGCAAGAACCTTCCCAAGGATGTTATTTAGCATTAAAAACAAAACCCAGGAAACTTCCACGGACAGTAACATGGAGCTTTCGTTTCTAGGTACTGAGACCACATCTCCAAAGCTTGTAGGAGCTGATGTTTAAGTGGATCGCATTTTTCCAGAACTTATAGGAAAATACAACTGGCCATGTGCCTTGGGCTCTGGCTGAGGGCTGCAAAAGGTCTATGAGTCCTGAATTTATGCATTTATTTTCTTTAGAGAATTCCATTTCCCGTAGCTTCATAAAGTAAGCTGGGACCTGACCTGATTCCTTTCCTTCTTCTTCCCTTGACTGGCCTAATGTCATGCATGATTTATCCAGATCTATCCTGGGTACTAAAATAGGCCTGGAATGAATTCCTGGATGCACTTCTCACCTCACCCAACACCAGAGCCAAGGAAGGGACCCAAGAGGAGAAATGAGCAAGTCTTTTAGGTCTATTATTCTTAACCTTTAATGATTCCTCTTCCTGTTTCATTTCATTAAATTCTATTAAGAAAGACATGAAAGAAGCCTAAAAGAAAAGTTGGCTGAACCTACCCGGTATTTTACTCATAGTTCACATCTGGGTGGAAGGCCTACATTTTCTGCTTCTTAAATCTCACAGGTTCTCCCAAAATATCTCTCTCTTGAATAAAGCTACAATTTTTGAGGCAATCCAATCTGTCATTAATAGTAATTCTCATTCAGTGAAATGCTAACTTTAAGCAAATCCCAGTAAAACTCCCATTCCCTGAATGGGATGACAACTTTACCAACTTAAAGATTCAGAGCCAATATTAACATCTGTTAAAGTTAGATGTTATTGTATTATTCTCTATTCATTTTGCATGTTTGAAATATTTCAAATTTTAAAAATGCTAAAAATATCTTGCCTAGAAAATCCACATCCACAAAAAGAAATGTAAACAAGGATGATTTTTGCATCATTATTAACAACAAAAAATCGCCAATGGCCTTATAAGTCCGTCAAAAAGAAAACAGCTAAACAAAATACAGCATATTCATATAACAGAATCCTTTCTTGCAGTTAAAATGAATGAACTAGCTGTAGATGTAACAAAATAAATGACACTGCTGATTGGAGAGAAGTAGTATGTCTCAGAACTGTATATGCACTACAGTACCATTTAGGTTAAGGACATGCGCAAACATGCACATACACATACGTGTATACACACACACGCACACTGAATCTAGTTCCAAAGAAACTCAAATCGAGAGACATTTTTCAAAATAAGTGGCCTATACTCTTCCAAAGAGCCAAGATCAGGAAAGACTGAGCAACTGCTCTAGAATGAAGGAAACTAAAGACGTATGACAATTACATGCAACACATGGTTCTGAACCATATAAAAGACCAGTTATTGGAATAAACGCTCAAGGGTGAACACAATCTGAGGACTGGATGGTACTGAAATGGCAGTGGTAATTTTCTGCTTTTAATGGATGCTTTGGAGTTCTGTAAGATGCCTCAGGTCCTCAACCACTCTCAAATGGTTTAGGAAAAATGTTCTTCTAACTTGTCTCAAAAGTGAATCCTTATAACATTTACTTCACATCATGCACAAAAATTAAGTCAAAATAAGCATTAAAAGCTAAAATTATGGGGCGCCTGGGATGGGGGGCTCAGCAGGTTAAGTGTCTGACTCTTGTTTTCAGCTCAGGTCATGATCTCACCATTTGTCAGTTCATGCCCCACATCGGGATCTGTGCTGACAGTGTGAAGCCTGCTTAGGATTCTTTCTCTCTCTCCCGCTCTCTCTGCCCTTCCCCAATATGCACACGTGCCTACACATGTGCTCTTTCTCTCTCCCAAAATAAGTAAATAAACTTTTAAAAAAGGCTAAAATTATAAAACTCTTAGAAGAAAACATAGGGGAAAGCCTTTATAACCTACTTATATACTGGATATGACACCAACAGGACAGAAAAGAAACGACAAATAAAGTGGAATTCATCAAAACGTAAAACTTTTATGTATCAAAGGTAGCTATCAACAAAGTGAAAAAGAAATCTACAGAATGGGAGAAATATTTGCAAATCGTGTATCTGAGGAAGGGATAATATCCAGAATAGATTAAAAAAAAAAAAACTCCTACAAGTCAACAACAAAATGATTCAAAAATGAACAAAGCACTTCAATAGACATTTCCCCAAGGAAGATGCACAAATAGCCAATCAGCACACAGATGCTCAATAATACAAAGCAAAAGGGAAATGCAAATCACAATGAGGTACCATCTCATACCTACTCAGGTGGCTATTATCAAGAAAACAGAAAATACTGAATTCTACTCTTGAAACCAATACTGCACTATATGTTAACTAACTACAATTTAAATAAAATTTTGAAAAAGAGAGTGCTGGCAAGGATGTAACAAAATTGGAACCTTGTTCATTGTGAAGGGGCATATAAAATGGTGCTGCCATTGCAGAAAATGATAGGGCAATTCCTCTAAAATTTAAGGAAAGAATTATGACTATGAACCAGCAATTCCACTTCTATGTATACACCCAAAAGAACTAAAAGCAGGAACTCAAACAGATATCTATACAACTGTATTCACAGCAGCATTAACTCTTGACAGTCAAAAGTAGAAACAACCCAAATATCTATCAACTGATGAACAGCTAAGCAAGACGTGGCATACACCTACACTGGAGTATTTATTATTCAGCCCTAAAAAGGAAGGAAGTTCTGACACATGCTGCAACACAGATAAACTCTGAAGACATTATGCTAAGTGCCACAAGCCAGTCATAAAACAACAAATATTATAAGGATTCTATTCATGTAAGTTACCTAGAGTAATCCAATTCACAGAGACAGAAAGTAGAATACTGGTTACCAGGGGCTGGGGCGCATGGAAGGGAACAGGAAATGAGAGTTTAACGGGTAGAGTATCAGTTTAGGGAGATGAAAAAATTCTGCAGATGGATGGTACTGATGGCTGCACAATCAACATGAATGTGCTTCATGACACTGAATTGTACACTCAAAAATGGTAAAATGGTTAAAATGTTTTTTAAATTTTGGAAAATATTTTGTTCCTTATGGATATTATTACACATTGGTCTGCTGTATAATGATTTACATGTCTTACGCTTGTATTTAATGTTACATAACCAGAATTTCCTTTGGCATGAAAAATAATTCTCATATATTAAACTTATTTAATATTACAGTGATATATTTTTTAGTGAATACTATATTTCAGAAGATCGATGTCTTTTTTTGGTTGATGTATAATTAACACACAGTGTTATGTTAGTTTCAGGTGTACAATGTAATGATTCAATAATTCTATACTTGACTCAGTGCTCATCCAGGTAAGTGTATTTTTCCTTTTTTAAAAAAATTTTTTGATGTAAATTCTACTTAGTTCACATATAGTGTGCAATATTGGTTTCAGTAGAATTCAGTAATTCATCACTTACATACACCACTCAGTGCTCATCATAAGTGCTCTCTTTAATACCCATCACCCATCTAGCCCATCTCCCACCCACCTCCTTCCATCAATACTCAGTTTGTTCTCCACAGTTAAGAGTCTTGTATAGTTTGTTTCTCTCTCTTCTTTGTTTTCCCCTTTCCCATATGTTCACCTGTTTTGTTCTTAACTTCCATCTATGAGTGAAATCACATGGTGTCTGTCTTTTTCTGATTTATTTCTCTTAGCATAGTATACTCTAGTTTCATCTACATCATTGCAAATGGCAAGATTTCATTCTATCTGATCATCAAGTAATATTCCATGGTATATATATACCACATATTCTTCATCTGTTCATGAATCAGTGGACATTTGGGTCCTTTCCATAATCTGGCAACTGTTGATGGCACTGCTATAAACACTAGGGTGTACATGCCCCTTCAAATCAGCATTTTTGTATCCTTTGGGTAAATATCTAGTAATGCAATTGCTGGGCTATAGGGTAGTTCTATTTTTAACTTTTTGAAGAATCTCCATACTGTTTTCCAGAGTGGCTGCACCAGTTTGCATTCCCACCAGCAGTGCAAAAGTGTTCCTCTTTCTCCACATCCTCACAAACATCTGTTGTTGCCTGAGTTGTTCATTTTAGCCATTCTGACTAGTATGAGGTGGTATCTTGCTATGGATTTGATTTGTATTTCCCTGATGATGAATGATGGTGAGCATCTTTTCACGTGTCTGTTGGCCATCTGGATGTCTTCTTTGGAAAAGTGTCTATTCTTGTCTTCTGCCCATTTCCTCACTGGGTTGGGTTTTTCTGGGGGGTGTTGAGTTTGGTAGGTTCTTCATAGATTCTGGATACTAACCCTTTATCTGATATGTCATTTGCAAATAACTTCTCCCATTCCATAGGCTGCCTTTTAGCTTTGTTGATTGTTTCTTTCACTGTGCAGAAGCTTTTCATCTTGATGAGGTCCCATCAGTTGAGTTTGCTTCCATATACTTTTTTATTTCTTCTTAATTTCCTGGATAACCCATTCATTCTTTAGTAGGATGTTCTTTAACCTCCATGTTAAAATAGTATATTTTAATATTTTACCACAATTTTTTAAATTTCAATTTTAGTTAGCAGGGGTGCCTGGGTGGCTCAGTCAGTTAAGAGTTCAACTCTTGATATTGGCTCAGGTCATGATCTCATGGGGTTCATGAGATCGAGCCCCATGTCAGGCTCTGCACTGATAGAACAGAGCTTGCTTGGGCTTTTCTCTCTCTCCCTCTCTCTCTACCCATCCCCTACTTACGTGTGCACTCTGTCTCACACACACAAAAAATAAATAAACATTTAGAAAAAAACATACAGTGCAATATTAGTTTCAGGAGTAGAATTCAGTGATTCATCACTCAATTACAATACCCAGTGCTCATCACAAGTGGCCTCCTTAGTACCCATCAACCCACCTATGATAATTTTTAAAAAACCTTATAATACACATACTACCAGAGATAACACATATTTTCTATGAGTATGTGTTAAATGTAGGTAAACATATTTTTATTAAGTCTGGAAGAACAGTGATAAAACTTATTAATGGTGCCACCTCTGGAAATGAGAGATTATAGTTAAAATCATCATTAGTATATCTTAAACTTCTAGTTTTTAAAAGGATATCGATTTTACCTATTATATGTAACAAAAATTTATACAAAAATGATATATTATGGGCAGAGGAGAAAATTTTAAGGCAGGCAAAGGACTTCTATAAAAATAACTTCCTACCCAGGAATATCATAAAAACTCACTAGTAACAAAATAACATTTTCTAAATTGGTACTTTCCAGTTAATACACTGCTTGCACAAAATTTACAAAACAATAACAGGAGATTCTTCCCAAGAGAAAATGAAGGGAGCATAAGGACAACATGAAACAGAAAAAAAGAAAAAAAAAAAAAAGCAGCAGCAGCCACAGAGCATAAGGCCAGATCTAGTCTGGATTTTGAAATGAAATTTTATAGGACTTGTACTTAATCCCCTAAGGGTTTCATGACACAACAATGCCACTGCCCAATAGTTAATAACAGCCTCTGCCCTCCCTGCAGTCAAGCAGCACTGCGATTCCTGAACAGAGCCACTGCTTTGGGGGCATTCTGTGGGCATCCTGCTCCTGCCTGAGCAGGAGGAGTGCAGAATGGAAACAAGGCCACAAACTTATATCTTTTCACGACACAGAAATTGAGGCTTCTGGGCTCCACTTTCATGCTTAAAAATAGAAAAAGAAACTGACTTCACATTTTATGGAGAGCAGTCAAAGGAATACATTTAATATGAAGAATCTTTTTTTTTTTTTAATTTTTTAATGTTTTTTATTTATTTCTAGGAGAGAGAGAGAGAGAGAGAGAGAGACAGCGTGAGCAGGGGAGGGTCAGAGAGAGAGAGAGTCACAGACTCTGAAACAGGCTCCAGGCTCTGAGCTGGCAGTCAGCACAGAGCCCGACGCGGGGCTCGAACCCACGAACCGCGAGATCATGACCTGAGCGAAAGTCGGACGCTCAACCAACTAAGCCACCCGGGCGCCCCTTAATATGAAGAATCTTAATAGAAGTGTTATTCTTTCTCGTTTCGTATTGACAAAAATAAGTAAGATGGTGGAACAAAGCAGGCAGAAAGTGGCGATTAGGAACCCCTTGACCTGGTGCCAGCAAGTAGTAACACTGGCGTCCACCCCGCACAACAGCCTCCTCCAGCCCTAGATGGCCACTCTGCATCTGGAGCTGCTGCCACCCTCTGACAATCACCTCCATAATTTTCAAGATCAATGAATACCAGGAAACATTCTTTCCCAAAATAAATACTTTTTTTTCCTCTGACAAGTTCTGAACATTTTGATTCAGAAACTGTCCTGATGACATGAGCTAAAATGGCATATGTAAATCAAATTCAACATTAATGTTTTGGGGGCTTTTTATGACTCCTTTTTATAATTAAAGTGGTTTCCATTTGGAGGGAACCTGGCCAGTAGTGAAACGTGCGACTTCATGCTGACTCAAAGAAGGGGACCTAAATCCCTGAGACAGGTTTTTTCTGTAGTCTGACATCATCCAACAGACACTCTGGCTTTATGTCCAGGCTGTGCCCAAGGATCCCGCAGAACCGGGGGTGAGTATCGTATCCCTTGATGTCGAAAGGTCTGATCTCATCCTAGAAACTCACAGAAACTCCTGCCCCAGAATCCCCTCACCGTCCTTCACTGGAGGCAGAAATAGGTCTTTCTAGTCGTGAACTGTGGGAGGTGAGACTTTACAGTATGTCCTACAGCTCACACCCTCATATGAAAGCAATTCAAACATGAATCATTTACAGAGAAGCCTTGCTGTGGAAGGCAGAACACCAGAGTGGTCAAAAGCATCTAAAGTACGTCCGGACTCACTCAAGGTCTCTCATCTACCTGTTGCACGAGCTCCTAACTGCTCTCCCCACCTTTCCTTCTCCAGCTACACTACAGTGCAGCTCAGCCACCTGCACAAACACAAAGTGACATTCTCAAGTTTCAACAACCAGTGGGCTTACTGACTTCGCCACAAGGCCTCGCACCATTAGGTCTGGGTCACAGCTCTGCCTTCAGTGTCCTACCCTCTCCCTGAAACCTTCCAAGCTTGGGCCACACTGGCCTTTCTTCCACTGATGGCCCCAGGGCTCCGTACCTGCTGTCCCCTCCATCAAGCACATTCTTCCCCCAGGCTTCAAGTGCCTGCTGTCAGCTCCACCTCCTTCCCCAGCCCTCATACCTAAGGTAGTCCCAACAATATTCTCTATACCTCACCCTGTTTTGATTCCTTTATATAATCACAACTTAAAATTATGCTTGTTTTTTTTTTTAATTTTTAATGTTTTTTTATTTATTTCTGAGAGAGACCGTGTGAGCAGGGGAGGGTCAGAGAGAGAGGGAGACACAGAATCTGAAGCAAGCTCCAGGCTCTGAGCTGTCAGAACAGAGCCCGACGTGGGGCTCAAACCCATGAACCGCGAGATCATGACCTGAGCCGAAGTTGGATGCTTAACCGACTGAGCCACCAAGGCGCCCCAAATTATGCTTGTTTTTGTATGTTTCTCACTAGAATGTAAGCTCTAGGAGGGCGCTACATCAGCTCAGTGCTGGACTTACATGCAAGGTCAGCACAGAGCAGGTACCCTTATCAGGATCTGCTGTACAGATGGAGGAGCGGGTAGGGTAAGTGAGTAGACAGTTGAATGGGTAGATGGATGGATGGACACACAGTGGATATGGAGGAGAGGTGGAAAAATAAACAAGCAAGTAAACTAACAAATAAATGAGGATAGGCCATTATTAAAAGCATTAACCACCATGCACCCAGTGCCACATCATGCAATGAAGATTCAGAGACAGGAAAAGCCTGACTGGATGGGCCCTGAGGTAAGCAACATGAATGAAGCACTATCTGAAATGGACCTTAAAAGATGGTGGAGGTACAGCATCAGGTGCAGACAAGGAAGCAGTTCATTTCAAGTGGATGACCAGGAACACAAGGAGGAAAAAAACACAATAAAAAAATAGTAGGCAAGGGAGGCAAGACGGTGGAGATGTATGGATCTCTGTACATTTCACTCACCCCATCAATCAAAAAGAGAAGGCCTGAAGCCATAGGAACCCTTAGAGAATCCAGGAGTTTGGGAGGAAAAGGAAACAGAGTTGGCTGAGAAAACCTTATAGTGGCTACCTCAAGAAACAAGCCAAAGTACACATGGTGGAGAGTCCCAAATACCACTATGAGTAGGGAAATAAAATAACCAAAGACCCAACAAGAGAGACCAAGAGACACCATTCAAAGAACACTTCTTGAACAGATAGGCCCTGGACAGTCAAAGAGCCTTCTTTAATACAGTACTTGCAGGTGCAGAGTGCATAACAAGACTTTAAAACTAACAAGCTAGCCAAAATGATGAAACGGAAGAACTCTCCTCCAAAGCAATTCCAGGAAGAATTGACAGCTAAAGAATTGCTCAAAACAGAAATAAGCAATAAAACTGAACAAGAATTTAGAACAATAGTCATAAAATTAATCATGGGGCTTGAAAAAGGCATGGAAGACATCAGAGAAACTATTGCTACAAAGACTATGGACCTTTAAAAAGGGTTGTGATGAATTAAAAAATGCTATAAATGAGATGCATAATAAAATGGAGGTGTCCAATGCACGGACTGAAGAGGCAGAAAGGAGAATAGGTGAATTAAAAGACACAATTATAGAAAAAGAGGAAGCTGAGAAAAAGACAGATAAACTGATCCAGGACACGAAAGGAAAGTTCGTGAGCTCAGAAATACAATAAAATGGAACAATATCCTTATCATAGGAATTCCAGAAAAGGAAGAGAGGGAAAGGCGTTGACGGAGACCTTGAACAAATTATAGCAGAGAACTTCCTCAATCTGGGGAAGGAAACAGACATTGAAATCCAAGAGGCACAGAGAACTCCCCTCAGACATAACTTGAATTGATCTTCTGCATGACATATCAGAGTGAAACTGGCAAAATACAAGGACAAAGAGAGAATTTTGAAAGCAGTTAGGGGTAAAAGGGCCGTAACATACAAAGAGAAACCTATCAGAATGGTTACAGACCTATCTACTGAAACTCCGCAGGCCAGAAAGGAATGGCAGGAAATCTTCAATGTGATGAACAGAAAAAATATGTAGCCAAGAATCCTCTATCCAGCAAGCCTGTCATTCAGAATAGAAGGACAGATAAAAAGTATTCCCAAATAAACAAAAATTGAAAGAGTTTGTCACCACTAAACCAGCCGTACAAGAAATCCTGAGGGGGACTCTATGAGGGAAATGTTGCAACGAACGTGAGATACCAGAGACACCACCACAAGCATGAATCCCACAAAAGACACGATGACTCTATCCCCATATTCTTCAATTTTAACACTGAAAGTAAATGGGCTAAATGCCCCAATCAAAAGACATAGGGTAGGACACTGGATAAAAAAGACAAAATCCATCTATTTGCTGTCTACAAAAAACTCACTTTAGACTGGAGGACACCTTCAGATTGAAAGTAAGGGGATGGAGAAATATCTATCATGCTACTGGAAGTCAAAAGAGAGCTGGAGTAGCTATACTTATATCAGACAAACTGGACTTTAAANCTGTGATACATCACATCAACAAAAGAAAAGATAAAAACCATATGATCCTGTCAATAGGTGCTAAAAAGCATTTGACAAAATACAGCATTCCTTCTTAATAAAGACCCTCGAGAAAGTCGGGATAGAAGGAACTTACTTAAACATCATAAAAGATGTGAGAAGCCCTCAGCTAATATATCCTCAACAAGAAAAAACTGAGAGCTTTCCCCCTGAGATCAGGAACACGACAGGGATGTCCACTCTGACCACTGTTGTTTCACATAATGCTGAAAGTCCTAGCATCAGCCATCAGACAACAAGAGGAAATAAAAGGCATCAGAATTGGCAAAGAAGTCAAACTCTCACTTTTCACAGACAACATGATACTCTACATAGAAAACCCGACAGACTCCATCAAAAGCCTACTAGAGCTGATCCATGAATTCAGTAATGTTGCAGGATACAAAATCAACAAACAGAAATCGGCTGCATTTTTATACACCAACAATGAAGCAAGAGAAAGAGAAATCAAGAAACTGATCCATTCACAATCGCACAAAAAAACCATAAGATACCTAGGAATAAACCTAACCAAGGATATAAGAGATCTATCTGATGAAAACTATAGAAAACTTGTGAAGGAAATTCAAGAAGACACAAAGAAATGGAAAAACATTCCATGCTCGTGGATTAGAAGAATATAGTTAAAATGTCATTACTACCCAAAGCAATCTACACATTCAATGCAATCCCAATCAAAATTGCACCAGCATTCTTCTCAAAACTATAACAATCGTTAAATTTGTATGGTACCACAAAAGAGCCCGAACAAAGTAATATGGAAGAAGAAAACAAAAATGGGAGGCATCACCATCCCAGACTTTAGCCTCTACTACAAAGCTGTCATCATCAAGACANCCAAGAGCACACCGTATATACTATATGTTAGCTAACTTGACAATAAATTATATTTTTAAAAAATGTTTGAAAAAAAAAAAAGCTTCTGCAAGGCAAAGGAAACNCAAATCAAAACCACACTGTGCTACCACCTCATACCGATCAGGGTGGCGAAAATGAACAGAGGACTCTAGATGCTGGTGAGGATGTGGAGAAACAGGCACCCTCCTACACTATTGGTNTTTTTATATGGAAACCAACTTGACAATAAACTATTATAAAAAAAAAATATAGTAAGCAATCTGCAGGAAACTAATCGGTTTAATATGAAAAGCTTTTACCATGAATTTAACAAATAATAGATCATAAAATATGAACCCCTAACATGTCCTCTGTGTTTAAAAGTAAATGATGAGTCAACTGCCCACAAAGTCTCGACATTCATGCATTCCATTAAACTGCAATTCTCCCAGCCAAGGCCTGGGTGATGATCACCCTGGGTTTTTATTCAAGTCCCATGAATAAATCAAGCAATGAGTAAGCCATGTCTCATACCCAGACAACCTAGAGAACTATACACTGCTTTTCAAACCAAAAACCTTAAGAGGCAAGCTCATCCAGCCACTGGGCAATCCACACATGGGGGTCCTCTCTCTTAAGAAGCAAGTTATTCCACCAGCACATGCCTCAATGTCACTCGGCAGAGGAGCCCATCATCTGTCACTAATGTATTGAGCTGTTGTTCTCTATCAGCTTTTCCCTGACACATCTGCAACTGTGTCAAGAAGGCACCATGTTCTGGAATATTTTCATCATCGCTGTGTGTATGGGGTGGGGGGTAGGGGAGTGTGGAACTGAGGGGGCACTGATGAATAAGAACAGCCTCATATGTGACCTCAATAATCAAGCCCAGCCTTCTTGCTTCCTGGCAGCTGCAGTAACACAGAATGTAAAGTATTTTTAGAAACTGCAGNGTTCAATTTCCTCTGGTCCAGTAGTTCTCAAACATCAGTGTACTTGAAGAACACACAAAGAACTAGTTAAAAACATAAATCTGCTACTCTTCAGCCTTTCACATCTAGACATGCCAGGAACTCTGGTTCAGAAAAGCAGGGGGAGGGGGAACATGTACCAAACCTCTGCATTTTAATATGCACCCTGCACGGCTTGAAGCCCTCAGAGGAACACAACTACCAGCCTGAGTGACTCTAGTGGAAAGAGAGTATGGAATCCCTGCACACAATAGCCCCCAGCCCACCAGTCTCTTCACTTCTTTAGGACCTTGTGAGGATCTGATGAAAGCTCACTTTTTATGTCCCTCCCTTCCACATCATTCTTTTCTCTCCATTAGTAACGTGAATG
Organism: Crocuta crocuta; assembly: GCF_008692635.1. Lineage (NCBI taxonomy): Eukaryota > Metazoa > Chordata > Mammalia > Carnivora > Hyaenidae > Crocuta > Crocuta crocuta. The sequence continues at coordinate 3,765,694 of NW_027551566.1, forward strand.
TTTGAACAAGGCTTTCTACAAAACACCACTGATTTGCCAAACATTCTTCTACAATTATCCAGGACTATGAAACTCCTAATAAATTATCTAAAATACTAAAAATTCCCAAATAAAATCTTGAGTCTGTATAATTAATTAAAGTATTACTGCACTCAAAGTATAAACCCATGGAAGGATAAACTTTACCTCCGTCCTTTGGGAATAATAAAAAAAAAAATGCTAGTTAATCTTTGGCAGGTCAAGTCAGTAAGGCAAAGAGTTTGTGTTTTTAACACATCCGCAAATAAGATTAGAAGAATAAAATAACTAAGAATCTTCCCAAAATACATACACAGGAACAAACAAGGAAAGCCCTGAGCTGATATCAAGAATCAAATTCTTGGGGCACTTAGATGGCTGTCGGTTTTGAGCATCCGACTCTTGATTTCAGCTCAGGTCATGATCTCACAGTTCGTGAGCTCAAGCCCGCACTGAGCTCTATGCTGTCAGCACTGGAGCCTGCTTGGGATTCTCTCTACCTCTCTGTCTGCCCCTCTCCTGCTCTCTCTCTCAAAATAAACTTAAATTAAAAAAAAAGCTCTTCAAAGAGTCCAATGCTTAACCAACTGAGCCACACAGGTGCCCCTACCTGCCATATTTCACTAGGAGGGAACAAACTCTTTTCAATTTTTGCAATTTCAGTAACACACGTTATGAATTTAAGAAGATAAGATGAAGACCAATCAATCCATCAATAAATGGGCCCTCAAGCAATGACACAGTCATATACCTCTGGGAAAGGCCTCTTTTTTTTTTTTTTAAGTTTATTTATTTATTTTGAGAGAGAGAGAACAGGGTAGGAACAGAGAGAGAAGAAGAGAGAGAATCCCAAGCATCCTCCATGCTGTCAGTGCAGAGCCCAATGTGGGGCTCCATCTCTTGAGCCATGAGACCATGACCTGAGCCGAAACCAAGAGTCAGTGCTGAACTGCCCGAGCCACCCAAGCACCCTGGAAAGGCGTAATTCTACAGTGTACCAACTCAGGACAATCATCTATATGGAAACAAATTAAAGACAAGAGCAACGCCTTGCATCTCCTCAACTAGGAAGAAGTCAGCCTTCTTGGAAACATCTTCGAAGCTCCCAACCTTTCTGTCTGTACACCCAGGGCAGGGCACCCCCCCGCACCCACACCTGATAGGACTCAGTAGGGATTGTGGCTGCTGGTGAACAGAGAGCAGGATTAAAGGAAGTCAAGAGCCCAATCAGCCTCCACACCCGACTCTCTCCCCAGAGGATTATGTTGCTTTCCTAACTCAGGAAAGTTAGTGTTCACACTGAAAGAAAACCAGAGGTGATTTCTCTAGCCTGAGACACCTGGCCAGGTGCCAGCCCTGTCCTGTTGTGAGCCTTCTGTGTGGCAAGTGAAGTCCCAGGACTCAGGGTCACCAGCACCCCCACCATGATACCGTGACAAAGATGAACACAGTAACAACAAAAGCCCTGCAATGAAGAAGCTCTGGCTATGTTTCCGCATCTGTTTTAGCAACACTGCAGTATAAACAAACCAGGACTCTTATCAACATCTGTTTGATAAATCAATGTGACAAAATGAACTAACGACTGGTAATAAACGACAGGATCTGGGTACCATCTTGGCAACCAGACTTGGAAGCACACTCCTGTGGCAAGTTAACAGGCGAGCCTAGCTCAGGTCATGCAAAAACTGAGATGAAACCAATAGAAATTGGGAACTCGACCCTTTAAAAAAGAATAAAAAAAGAAAGATCTACATTAAATAAAATTTTTCCTATGAAAACAGACTTATGGACATCAACATAATTCTGCCTTATAGTCAAAATAATTCTCATTAGATTTGAACCTCAGAGTGGAACATGCAGGAAAGAAGAGCTTGCCTCTCTGTATCTGCAACGGGTGGCCACCTGTGTCCTAGTCTGTCCGTCATTTCACCTTCTGGCTTCTGTAGCATGTATTACTAAAAAGGCTACCTCGTCTCTGGAAGTGCACATAAATAATACCAAACAGAGCTCTTTGCCCCACCCATCTCTCTACCCTATGTATTTCTTTCTGATCCCACAGAAGCCATCCATGTCTCAAGCCAGGCATTCCAAGGTCCCCAGGCATGGAGATGGATGCTTGCTGGTAAGACAAGTCTACAGAAGCCTAAGTGTCCACCAACGGACGAATGGATCAAGAAGATGTGGTTTATCTATACCATGGAATACTACATGGCAATGAGAAACAATGAAATCTGGCCATGTGTAGCAACATGGATGGACCTTGAGGGTGTTATGCTGAGCGAAATAAGTCTGGCAGAGAAGGACAGATATCACATGTTTGCACGTATAGGAGGATTAGGAGGAACTTAACTGAGGAACGAGGGGGAGAAGAAGTGAGGAAATGGTGGGAGAAAGGGAGACAGGCAAACCATGAGAGACTCTTGAATGCTGACAAAAACTGAGGACTGAAGGATGTGGGGGGGAGGGGGGATGGGCATGGAGGAGGGCACTTGTGGGGATGAGCACTGGGTGTTATGTGGAAACTAATTTGACAATAAACTATTTGTAAAAAAAAAAAAAAAGACAAGTCTACAGAGAACATTATATGTGAGATGCTGGTGCTATTCAGACAAGCAGAAAATTAAAAGCACTGGTACCATTTTTCACTGGTCAACTTACCCCAGCAATGTGTCAATACACACATGAGCTAATTCAAAGATGTGTATTTCAAAGTTCATTTTTTCCAGCTCCTTCTAGTATTTCAATTAAGTGAGATTTTCAAGCACACTAAATAAATGAGAATATAAATAATTAATGGCAGCTCTATGAACTAGGTGGGCCCTGAGCCCCAGGGAAGAGTTTCTTAATTACAAAATACACCTCCCCATCTGCTCACATATACATGCAACCCCAGGCAAACATCTCCCATTTAAGGGGAAGGGCATTTAAATTAAAACAAGAACAGGATTAACCTCCTACCATCAGGAATGGCTCAGTAGGGTGTTGAAACCTCCCAATATCTAGCCACCCACAGAAGAACTCATGCTCTAGGAATCTTTTCTAGGTAATCATCAGCATGTCCCTACCAGAATCATGTTCTTCTGCAAGAATGCAACAAGGAAAAGAGCTTCTGTCTGGTGGTTCTGCTATCATTTCCATGCCACGTTCCCTTTGGAAATATGTCTCTCACAGCCACATAAGGTTTGTCTTCCAACTTCTCACCGTCAGAACGTATCAGGGGACCCACATAGCAACCTATAAATGCACAGGGCGTGCTGCCAATGCAGACACAGGAATGCAGGCAGAGGCTGCAGAGTCAGTTCCAAAAGCAAGCAGAGATCTAGTTAAGGCAGGCAAACCACTAGTCACCTGCACCAGCCCAGGCTTCACTAGCAGTAAGTAGCTGCATCACCCATAGAGCTCTGGGACTCATGAAATAAGAGTCTACTTCTAACTGAAGTGCAAGTTTGGAAACAATAACTGAGAATGCCTCCTTCCCTCCACATCCTTAAAGGTCAGTGAAAACCTCCAATCCTCTGGAAGGCCTGCCTGGCTTGACTGCCAACAGCAGTGGCATTGGCCTTCTCAGAACCTAGGACATTCACAGACAGCACAGCTCACCAGCCCATGACACACCCCGGGCTCACCTTCAGGACATGGCGGTGAACAAGAACAAGGGAGCCTGAGTTTTAGAAGTGCGGTGGACAGATAAGGAACAAGGAAACAAGCAGATAACAACAGACGGCCAAGTGCAATGAAATTAATCATCAGAGCACAATGAGAGAGTAGCCAGCAGGGGCTTGCTCAGAGGAGCACTTCTGAGGAAGGTCAGAGGATCACTTCTGAGGAAGGAGAAGACACTGACACTGAGACAAAAGCCAAAGGTATGTCTCAATCTGTTCTCAGAACAGAGAGGCAGTGAGATTAGGTAAAGCATAGGGACTAAGGGGCAAATGGCTGCGGAGAAGGGTGGGTGGAGCCACAGAAGCCGAGGCATTTGGGCCATGGTGAGTGACAGGAGGGAACTTAGACTGTAATCTAAATGCATCTGGAAGGCACTGAAGGGCTTTCAGGAGAAACGTGACATGATGGTTTCATGACACAGCCTACACTGTCATATACTACTCTTTATCTCTCTCTCTGTTATTAAGCTTCCAGATTTACATTGCCCTAGATCTATCCCCAGGAGCAGGAACTGGGTCACAGCACTTCTTTCTCTCCCTCAGGTTCCCAGTACACTGTCATGTACTAAAAAAACACTTGATGCATAAATACACACACACACACACACACACACGCACACACACTGCATATTTGTTCAGATTGTTTAAAGAACCTGTATTTAAAAACTTGCCAAAATAACCATTTCTCTACAGTGTATGTAGTTTTCGCTACTAGTTGGGTTATACTGAGAAAATAAACCACTTAGAATTAAAAGCTCAGAATAGAAAGGTATGCTTATCTATCAGTGAAAAGAATTTGGCTGTGGTCTTCCTACCAACACAAAAGCAAACAAATTATCTATGTGCCCAAAGAGGAACCCCCTTCTTACTGAGAATGGAAAAGCAGAGAAAGACCACAGGCAAAGGCCGGCACCTACCATCACAACAGCCCTCCATGCCTACTTGTCGCCATCTACTGGAGAGTGAAAGACACAGATCTGTGCACTGTTGCAGGATCTGAGACTCCCGGGCCAGTTAACTAGGAAAACAAATGAAACGGATACAGCACAATTCATGCATTTGAAAAGAAAGCACCTAAAAGACAGACCCAGAAACAACTAAAATAAAAGACTTCTTCGGGCACCTGGCTGGCTCAATCAGTGGAGCATGAGACTCTTGGTCTTATCGTTGTGAGTTCAAATGGCACACTGGGTGTAGAGATTACACACACATACACACACACAAAAAAAAAAAAAGAAAAAGGAGGGGGGCTCCTAGGTGGCTCAGTCATTTAAGCATCTGACTCCTGATTTCAGCTTGGGCCATGAACTCATGGTTCGTGAGTTTGAGCCCTGTATCAGGCCTGCTTGGGATTCTCTCTCTGCCTCTCCCCCATTCACTCACTCCCCCTCTCTCTCCCATCTTTCTCTCAAAAATAAATAAAGAAACTTAAAAAAAATACTTTCTTACTGTAATAAGTTAGCATGGCTCATTAGATGTTAAAAAAACATGCCTATGTGCTTTTATGTTATAAAGAGGAAGCACTAATTAAAATAAGATTGAGGATCCTAAAGATATAACGTATTACTCTAACACTTCTAAAAAGATATTTAGAATGAAAAAAAAAGAAAACTTGACTGAAAATTTTCTTCAAATTGAGTCAAAGCAGAATTATAAATCAGAACTGCGAAACCACAATCAAACCAAACCAGAGAGGGTAGACAGACGCAAGAGGAAAACCAGGAGAACAGCATCCCAGAAAACAAGGTTCAAGACCATGTCCAGAAGGAAGTGAGTCACAGTGACAGACTTGTCATCAGGGCCTGCCAACCCTGGAATCAGGCAACGTGGAGCTCAGGAGGCCTTGGCGGGAGCCTCTGCAGATTACAGTATACGCAGAGCAGGCAGCAAGAAGAAAGGAAATGGAGGCGTTTCTCACCTGGAAATGCTCAGAAATATTTAAAAGCCACGGGAATCAGATGGATGAGTGAGAGAGACACACTGACTAGACAAGACAACAAAGGGCTTCATGGAGGCTGCCGGAAAGGGAGGAGACTAGGGAGGGCGCCACAACCCAGGCTAGTCTGGCCCCATCCTAAGCAGTATCACAAGGCCTTGCATGTAAAAGGGCCCACCCCTGGCTTAATGCTCTGCGGTCACCATCCTGAAATTCTTTATTATTTTTAAAAATTATTTTAATCTTGCACTAGACCCCACAAATTACAGAGCCGGTCCTGGTCCAGGGGAGGCACTGGCCTTGGCACTGAGAAGTGCAGCTCTGAAGAGAGGGATGGAGAAGCAGGGTCAATACCATCCGACGGGTTCTCTCTCTGTGAAACAGAAAGACAGTCATCTGCTATCAACAAGCAAGAGAGCAGACAAGAAAGAAAAGGTTAATACTCCATGGATGGTGAAGAAAATTAACACACTTCATCTTAACACAATGATCAAGGGTAACATCACCTACACTAAGACAAATCAGTCTCAAGTACTTCCTTATGACGCACTGAGAAGGGCACATCACTTTTGTGCTATTTTCTATTCCTGTCAAATACATAACCTCAATGTAAACAGAGAAAGTTCAAATTGAGGAATATTCTACAAAACAGCATACCAGCACTCTTGAAAGTTGTCAAGGTTATGAAAGACAAGGAAAGGCTGAGGAACTGTCACAGATTAGAGAAATGACAATTAAGTGCAATGTGGGATCACCATGAAATAGAAAAAGGACATTAGAGGGGAAAAAGAACTAGTCAAATTTAAATAAGATATATAGAGTAATTAATGGTATTATATCAATTTTAATCTCAATGTTCAATCAGTGGACTATCATTACATAAGACAGAAAAGTTAGTGCAAGCTGAATAGAGTATACATGGGAACTGTGACACTTTTCTTTACATCTCAAATTACTTCAAAATAAATTTTAAATTTTCATGTAGATTTTTCATTTGTGATTTTCTTTAATGTTGTCAGTAATTCCAGGAACCTCGATTATCACCCTTGAAGTCCAACACTCTACCACGTCACACATGTTCCTGCTTTGCTATCAATCCAAAGAATCAGGAACAAGAAAGAAAGGTTATGTTTCCCTTAAAAGTTATAACTTTGACCTAAGAAAAAAAGACAACAGCTAACCTAAAAAAAAAAAAAAAGAAAGAAAGAAAAAGAAAAATCACCTATGGGTAAACTGCTTATTTTTTTAGTTTAAAGAAACTGAATAAGAATATAAAAAATAAAAATAAACCATGGCTCCCACTGAACAGAAACCACAGACATTTTCTCCAAAAAAAGGCTGGGAGGTGGCAAGCATTCAGAGACTACTAGATTTCTCTTTAAAAACAATGTCAAGTGACCTCAGATTTTAGGCAACAATTCTTTGCTTTCAGTTTTTAAAACTGGGTTTGAAACCTAGTTCTGTCGCTTAGCAGCCATGTGAACTTAAGCTACTGCTTAAGTTTTGTGCTTCAACTTCTTTATCATACCCAATGATAAAGATTAAAGTACTTAACACATTAAAACAAAACTGAGAGCAATATTGGCTTATGGGAAATTGTATTGGGAGAGGCAGGGATGAAATTAGGAGGACACCAGATTTTGGCCTGGATGACAAGATAAATAGTAGTCCCATTAACTTAGGAAAAAAGAAAACAGAAGGAACATTCTGAAGGTGGGGTGGCAGGAGTTTAGTTTTAGCTTTCCGCATTTAAGAAGTGTATCAGCTGCAAGCTGTGAATTGACCTAAGCAAGTGTGATTTTGCATAAATATTAGGTTCTTCTTGGTTGATAACAATAAGGACCCAAAATGGATGAAAGTCTGTTCTTCTCCTATTGACTGTGATCAGGTTATACTGACAGCAAATCTCCTATCAATTTCTGCCATACATGCAGACTTTGGTATTTAAGGTAAGAACAACACTTCAACAACCCCCCCCAACACTTGTGGGGATGAGCACTGAGTGTTATGTGGAAACTAATTTGACAATAAACTATTTGTAAAAAAAAAAAAAAAAAAAAGGAAAAAAAAAGGATTCAGACTATAAACGCTGCTGTCTTCTCATACTCTATTCCTGTGAAGAGAGTTATCTCAAAAGTATTTTATTCAATAAATATCAATGAAAAAAACATTGTAACTTTGAACAGGTCATATATATAATACTTCTCCCACCTATTGCATCATTCCACTTCATAGCTTCCTAGCAAGGGAGGGAAAGAGAGAGAAAAGAAATGTCCCTTCAGTTATCACTCCTCTTCCCACTCAAAGGCTAAGTGGGTACATGAATTAAAGTCTTAAGAAGTGTTAAGCATAATAAGAACCATTCAGGTTGCAAGGACTATCACAGATTTCCTTTCTCTACTTTAATTAAAAATTTTCCTCAAAGCTTAGAGAGCTAGCAGCAAATCCCGGTCAGCCAGTACTTTAGAAAAATGAGGGTTTACAAAGAACCTTATGACACATGTACCCACACCTGGAAAAAAACCCACTCCAGGTAACCATTCCAAACTGGTGAACAGGCCAGTCCAAGGCTCTGTAGAGTTATGCCGCTACTCTGCTGCCACCCAGTGGCATGTAGGCACCAATGCACCCGGCAGGGGAAAGGAGCCCAGAGGAAGAGCTTGTAAATAACCCAAAGTCAAGGGAGAAGTGCTGTCCAGCCTACCATAGCACCACGGAGATGCAGTGTAAACAGATGCATTCTTGATTAAAACATATATCAGGTTATTACAGTGAAGTCTTTACCCCACCTCAAACTGAGAACTGCTCCAGGGCCAGAAGACAGACCCAAAAGTCCAGGCTTACCTGTTTTGGGTCAGAGGAAGCAGCGCCAGGTGCTGGGGACTCCAATTCTACAGTCACAGGTCCATCATTCTGAATGTGGACTTGCATGTAGGCACCAAACTTGCCATCTGAAAGAACAATGCAAACAGTTATGAGAGATGGGGCCCCAGGTTACTCCTGTCTAAAAAGCCACCTAGATCAATGTAGTCAGAAACAGGAGTAGGAGTAGACAGTAACCACAGGGAAAGGTGGCCAACTGCACAAAGAGGGAGGGAGACAAAAGTTAAACAGCAGAGGTGCACTGCATGTCCTACAGACTTGGCAAGAATGAAAAGATCTGAGAACACCAGGGCGGTGAGGTGTAGACTTACAGGACGATAAAATGGCAGGAAGCTAAAATGGTTTAACCACTTTGGAGGGCATGGTGGTGCTTGAGCAAACCCTACAAGTCTGGAATTCCACCCTGAGGAGTCTACTCAGAAACTCTTATACAAAAGGAATGTTTAAGGGTATTCACTGTGGCCGTGTTTACAACAGAAAAAGTGGACACAATCTGTCCCTCATTGGTGGATGAATGCATAAACTCTTCTTTAATTCCTCAGTGGAATACTGTGTGGCAGCCATATCCACCAGCAGGGAAAATCTTAAACACATGATGTGATCTTTAAAAAGTAACTTACAAGGACATATTATTATGATACCATTAATCTATTTAAATGATATTTTTAAATACCCAAAACAAGTTTTATTATTTATGAAAATATATATGTATCAAAAACACACGAACAGGAAAGATGAATGCCAAACACAGGACAGGAGCCACATTCACTGAAGGGAAGGCAGGGGATGGTGGGATCTGAGAGAGACAGACCTCAGATAAATGTGACTAACTGGGCAGTGAGTACACTAGTATTTATTTTCTGCATGTTTCATAATTAAAACTTTCAAACAAATTAAATAGAAAAAGAAAAATATAAGGTGAGGAAGGAAGCCCTGCTCACTTACTGGGAGCCCAGCTCCCTAAGACTCATTTCAAAACGGCTATGGGCTGCCCCAGAAAAGAGTACCTCTCTATGTTCTATTCCAAACCTTCAACACTGAAACCTCCTCAATTGTGTCTGATCAATCCCCAAATACTGAATTACACTTACAAAGAAAGCCAAGGGGCGTCTGGATGGCTTAGTTGGTTGAGCATCAGACTCTTGATCTCAACTCAAGTTAGGTCTCACGGTTTGTGAGATGTACTAACAGTGCCAGCCTGCTTGGGATTCTCTATTTCCCTTTCCCTCTGCCCCCCTCAGCTCACTCGCTCTCTCTCTCTCTCCAAATAAATAAACTTAAAAAAAAAAAAAAGCCAAGAATATGCCTTGAGAGATGATGCCATGGAATATCAGAATGTCAACTCCACCCATCCAAGTACCAGTGTTAAGCACCGGGCCTAAACACTGTTGATGACACATACAGGTGCTTACTCAAAGGAACACACTGGTCTTGACAATTCATCTGTGATGAATCCAAAGTAAGAGAAGAGTCGGGTCCCTGAGGCACCTGGGTGGCTCAGTTAGTTAAGAGTCTGACTCTTGATTTCAGCTCAGATCATGATCTCCCAGTTTGTGAGTTCCAACCCTGAGATGGGGTCCGTGCTGACACTGTAGGGCCTACTTGAGATTCTCTCTCTGTCTCTCAACATAATTAAAATTAAAGCATTAAAAGAAAGAAAGAAAAGAGTTGGGTCCAGAGTGAAACAGTACAAGTGCTCAGAAACTGAGAACCATCACGAACTCTTCCAGTGCCACCCACCATTAGGGAGCAAAGAGAGCATGTGAGATCCAGTCCACGTTTGAAAATCACTCACTGCTTTTCACTTCTAGCAACTCTGTGCCAGGCATGGTGCTAGAGATCAAAGGCTCAGCTTAAAGGCACAGATAGCCCTGGAGCTCATGAACCCTGTGGTCTAGTAGGGGAGACAGTTGGACACATCGTGGTGATAATCAATGTTGCATGGCAGAGACTTTGAGGGATTCTGGCTCTGCAGGCCAGAGGAGGGTCCGAATCCCCTTTGGGGACTGGGGAAGGAATCAGAAAGTCTTCTTGGATGAGGCCACACAGGGTCCAGGATTTGAAGGACAACTGGGAACCAGGCTGGAAGAGGACAGGCCCAGCCCCCACGAGCTCTGAGACCTTGGGCAACTTTCCTAACCTCCCAATGGCTCTGTTTCTTGCCTGTATCACAGGGATGCTATCAAGAGTGCCTAAATCAAGGGGAAAATTTAGTGAGAGTGTATGCAAGGACTTGGGACAGCAGCGGCTCACATATGGTGTATGCAAAATCAGTGTTTGCTCTTGTTACTGTAAGAAGTCATGTTTGAGAGGCTCCACACAACCAGAAGCATGCTTCCCTGTGCCCTGCCAGGTATTCCTTGAATAAAGAATACCACGGTCACATACTTTTGAAAAACCACACTTGTTGGAACTCTCCCTTAGAGAATCATAAGGCACAGCAGCACAGCAACAGGCTCTCAAGACATCCTTGAGTAGAGAAATCTGTTTCGTTTCTTTACCCTGGTGGTTCCCAAACTACCCTGGGCAAGGAGCCCTTATTTCACACAAAACATCCTTTATAAGCTAATGACCCTCTGGAAGAGGTCGAGGAAAAGAAAAGCACTAAATGGACACAAAGCCAGAGCGGGCCAGCCTGGAGCCTTTCTGGCTCCCTCCCCTGGAGAGTGGCTATACTCTCAGGTCCTGGGGACCCTCGGGTACCACACCCACTACAGCACAGTGACCTCTGTGAGCCTTCGCTCCCACCACAATTGTTACCTCTGATTCTTCGCCGTGGTGTGCTCCCTCCAGTGATCCTTTCCCTCCTGGAGGGTCTTAGCAAAATGGGCACACCAACGGCTGGTTTTCTCAATGCACTGACAGCAGCACTGCAAACTACATTAGAAGCACCCACGTTGTTCACCACTTTTACAAGCAAGATTAACTTAGTTCCTACTGGGCAGCCCAGTGTGCTCACACAATGCTGACTTTTCTTGAACTCCTATCAGATTAAAGTGGCCATTCAAATCTACAGAGCGTTTGTTTTATCCATGTCAGACTAGCAAAAAAGACATCAGCTGGGAAGGAAATCATGTGTTTAATTGCATGCTAAAATTATGGCTACAATTAGTAGCAAATTTCAGCCGCTACACTCCTCAGGGAAGCTGAAGGCAGACTCAGGAGGAAAGGAATTATTTCCGACCTTGAATTTCTGTTGCCAGGATATACAGCATATGCTTCACTGTGTTTATCGTTCCAAGTAGCGAGAAATTTATTTTCTTTTCCTGTTTTTCTTCAGTTATGAACAGAACTATTATCTGAACTTCTATTTGTACAGACAATAAATCCAAAGTCATGTTTTAAGAGGTCTTAACATGGGAACATTTTTTCCAGTTCAGATCAAAGAGTATAAAGCCCCATGAAAAATTATACTGGCCAGGGGAAATAAAAAATATTTTTAAAAATAATCTTAAAAGACAGAAACAAATCTGCAAAACTACATCTGGGCTCCAATGGTGATATGATCAAGTCATCCTTAAAGTCCCAGGGTTCTATCCAGAGCTGGAGGAGAAGCACATGTTAAGCGTGTTTGTGCCACATGCTCCCAGCTGGAACACTCCCAGCTTTGAGCCCCAAACCTGCTGTGACCTGGTTTCCAGCAGCCACTGTCCAAGGGCCCTACCAGCTCCAAACCAGTGCACCCCATTAATGTGCGAAGGCTGATGTCCCTCCTCTTTCGACAATGCTTGACTGACAGTCACCACTCCCTGAGAAGCCCTGCTCTGCCTCTCTGTGCCCCTGTTTGTTCAAGGATGAGAGCAGGACAGCTGCAAGGAAAATGCATGTGAATTAGGATAGGCATGGCACAGGGCCCACAGCCAGGCAGTCGGCGGGCAGGAAATCTGAGTCTCTGTTACTACTGTCACTCCCACCACTATCCATAGTAGGATATGGGCAAATGGGGGCGGGGGGAGGGGGCAACAAAACCACACCAAAATAACATGTTATTGAAGAAAAATGGAGAAGAAAAGGCATGATGGTCATTTCTTGGCCTGGCTGGGAGCAAGCCCCACGCACTCCACTTTCCAGAGCCAACCTGCATGGCCATGATCAGGCTGGGACTCGGCCTACCTCTGGGGACCAGTCCTGAGCCCTGGGCTAGCCCATCTAAGCACATCCCCAAAAACAGCTCCCTCTGTCACTAAAGCAAAGTCCTCACCAACAAGGCTACCTCTTTGTTCTACTTTAAAGCTATTTAGAACCTGGGCAGACAGACAAGAGAGTTATTGATGGAGGACTCAACATAAGGTGCATAGGCTGGGAACCAAGAAATCATGCAAATGTGTGGAAGTGAGGGACTCAAAATAAGCATGTGGCAAGGTGAGGGCCATTGCAGCTAAAGGAGTGTGGTCTAGACCCACAGGCTTGCATCACACCTGGAGCCCAAGGGAGTGTGACCCTGGTGGGCCACAGGTACTACAGCAGCTGTCCATCAGCATGGAAATGCTTCTCCAGAGTAATCCTGGCCCCATATCCCCAAGGGCTCAGTCAATTCAGGGTGGCAACAGGAGGGCACGGATTCCCCAATGGGCTGATCTGGCTCAAGGAAACCTGTAAAGCAGAGGCAAGGGCTCTGGGAGCCATCAGCAAAGACCAGCAGCTCCAGCAATGGCATTTCCTAAATGACTTGACTAGGAAATTCAGTTCTCAGAGAAAGAGTACATGGAAGGCCCTGTCAGCCTAGTTTCTCAGAGAGTGAGAGCCAAGCCTAGGATGATAGCATTAGAACCACTGTCAGATTCCACTCCACATCCAGGCCCATGGAGGGAACACAAACGGTGATCTCTGGAATCTTGTGGCTTCTCCTCAGTCTCCCTGATCAGTGGTCTCTGCTTGTCTGTGTTTATCTCTGTTGTGGTTCAATCCACTCAAGAGAAACATCTCCTCTGGGCAGCAGATGTCTCAGGGGTGGGATTCCATGGCCAGAGGAATTAGGGAACAGGCTCTGTGGCCCAGGACGGAAAGTGCCTTCTCCCAGGAGACAGGGCACCTGTCACCAAAGGGGACTACCCCAATTCCAAACCAAAGAGCTGGAAACAGGGGCTCCCAGGGGAAATGGCCTACAATTAATCTCTCACCAGGAAATGATACACTCATCTGAGCTGAAGTTCTGAAGTCAGATTCAAGGCAACTGGTATAGCCCACCTTGCATAACAAGGAGGCTCAAGGCAAAGTATTCTCTGACCATCAGGCTTTGCTTGGATATCTCTGGGCTCTATTGGGGTCCCAGGCATCATTCTACCTGGGATAACTGCATGGAAGGTTACCTGGTTTCCACATCAAGGCACCAGTGAGTCTGTGTGCGGACAATGCAATGTCTGAGGCCCCAGTGGACCTGCATGGGCCGTGTGCGATACCTGTGCAGACCTGCTGAAAGAGCCCGGATCCCACTGGGCAAGGACACCCTTCCACCAACATTTCATCACTAAGGTGCTCCTGTGTGGCTCAGTCAGTTAAGCATCTGACTCTTGGTTTTGACGTAGATCATGATCTCATGGTCTGAGAGTTCAAGCCCCACATCGGGCTCAGTGTTGATAGTTCAGCCTGCTTGATATTCTCTCTCTCTCTCTTTCTTTCTCTGCTCCTCCCCTGCTCATGTATATATACATACACATACACATATATGTATACATACATATATTTCACCACTTAACCTCACTGCAGAACCTCTGGTGTGCTGGGCTGGGTGATGTGCCTGGACATGGTTTGGGACACAGGCTAGGGAATAAGTCTTCACTTTGGGAAGAGAATACCCTTGGAGAGGCTTCACAGCAGGGCTCTAACCCACTTCAGAGCCTCTTAGGACAAAAGACACAATAGGAGCAACCTCAGAGAGGTTCAAAGGTAGACACAAAGGACTGACTTGTAAACTCTGTCCCTCCCCTGAACATCAGGGAGCCCCTCCCATGGCCAAAAATACAGTCAAAGGAGGTAGGAGAATATGCTAAAGGGTGATTATTATCATGGACCACAGGATTCATGAATTTATAAATTTAGTGTAACCCAACTAAAAGTTACACAGATTATTTTCTGGAGCTAGACAAGCTGATTTAAAACTTCATATAGAAGAACAATCAACAACATGCAGGAAAACTCCAAAAAGCAATGTGAGTGAGATTAACCTTACCCAACATGAACATGTGTCTTCATCATATAAACAGACCAAAAAAAAAAAAAAAAAAAAAAAAAAAAAAAAAAAAAAGAATAGAAACAAAAAGTTAAAGTTCATAAACACATACAGGAATTTAATATGGGATAAAGTCAAAATATCAAATTAGTGGAGGGAAAGACAGCTTTTTAAATCTTTTTTTAATGTTTTATTTATTTCTGAGAGAGACAGTGTGAGGAGGGGAGGGTCAGAGAGAGGGGGTAACAAAGAATCTGAAAGAGGCTCCAGGCTCTGAGCTAGCTGTCAGCACAGAGCCCAACGCAGGGCTTGAACTCACGAACCGCGAGATCATTACCTGAGCCGAAGTCGGACGCTTAACCAACTGAGCCACCCAGGTACCCCAAGAGAGCTTTTTAAATAAATGGTTTTGGGAATGGTTTTGGGAAACCTTTTCATAACCACCCGGAAAGATATGTATTGGATCCACACTTTACACTGTATACAGGATAAACTCCGAATGGATCAAGGATTTAAAAATAAAAAATGAAAGCATGAAAGCACTAGGTTGGGAAATAGCCATATTTCTTTGTAACTTTGGAGTAAGAAATGTCATACAAATCATAAGAAATTGTGATTCAAAATCCAGCAGACACTTCAAAAAATTAATAATCAACTACTTAAGGATCAGAAATGTCTGTCCACGGGCATTCAGTTCAGGTCGTGATCTCACAGTTGTGGGATTAAGCCCGGTACTCGGCTTCTCAATGAGCACCAACCCTGCCTGGGATTCTCTCTACCCCTCCATCTGTCCCTCTCCCACTCACTCTCTCTGAAAATAAATAAACATTAAAAAATTTTCTGTCCAGCAAACAATCCCTTAAAGCAAGGTCAAAGGACAAATGATAAAATGAATGAAAAATATCTGCAACTCATATACTAAAAGCTCACAGAAAAAGGGTAGCCTGGGTGGCTCAGTTGGTTAAGCATCCACATTGGCTAAGGTCATGAGTTCATGGTTTATGGATTTGAGCCCCACATCGGGCTCTGTACTGACAGCTCAGAGCCTGGAGCCTGCTTTGGATCCTATGTCTCCCTCTCTCTCTGCCCTTCTCCCACTCATACTCCATCTCTCAAAAATAAAGAAACGTTTAAAAAAGAGGGCGGGGTCAAGATGAATGAACAGCATGGAAGCTTTTTTTGCATCTCTCATCCCTGAAATCCAGCCAGATCAACACTAAACCATCTTACACACCTAGAAAACTGAACTGAGGATTAACACAACGACCTGAACCACAAAACTCAGCAGGTACATAGCACGGAGAAGTGAACTGGAGGAGAGAGAAGCCATGGAGGGCAGGGAGCTATTTTTGCTTGCAGAGAGAGGACGGGAAAGGGGGTGAGGGTATGGGAAAGCACCCCCCCCCTCTGTAAGCAGTTGGAGAGAAAAGGAAGAATACACAAGGGACTAAACAAAAAAGGGAGAAAGGAGAGGGTTTAAATTCCTTAAGACTCTATAAACGGGGAATGCACAGTCTGAAATTCTGCACCTTGATACCTGGCAGTGCTCTAGTGGGAAGGACGAATTCCCAGTAGCAGAGAGTGGGGTCCAAGGGGTCCTCAGACTACACAGGGAGGAGTGATTCCCCTGGGAGGAGGACATTTGGTAGAGGCTGTGAGGCCTCCCCCCACAACAGGTAAAGGTCCCAGAAGACCCTGGAGAACAACCACATTCGCTGGTGTTGGAACAAGGATGCTAGGGGAAGCCTGGTGCCAGATGTGTGTTTATTTAACATAAACCCTGAAACACTGCAGGATCGCATGAACTTTTTCTGGGGCAGGCTGGCACCTGGCCGGAGTCCATGGGCATCGGCAGCAGCATGGTCCTGTGAACGTCCCTGGTGGCAGGCAGGCACCCGACCATTGCTCAGTGAGACCCTCCCCCAGAGTGTCAGAACAGGTCAAAGCCACAGTCCCTCTGAAGTGAGGGGTTGGGAAACACAGGCACATCTGAGATAAAACTCAGGAGGGAGGTGCCACCTGGCAGCCTAATGGCTTGGTCACGGACAGTGTAAATGTGGGGAGTGGACGGAAGCCTGAGAAAAAGGGGGTACTTGATTCCTAGTAGGGGAGAACACAAAGTTCTGCTACTAGAGACTGGGTAGCTGGGTGATGCCATTTTCACCCTTCGTACACATACACATGCCTGCCTACATGCACAACAATACAACCTAGTAAGTTAAGCAGCGCAATCTAGTGGAGAACAGAGCTGTTACACTAAGCCCTACTCAACTGGGCCAACCTTGTTCTTCAGGAACACCACAAGTCTCTCTGCCTGCTTAGTTTACGGACTATAAAGTGCTTCATAGTTTGACTTCTAGGGGAAATCGATGTAATTTCAATCGTATTTCAGTTTGTTTACTGGTCCATCTATTCAACTTTCTTTCTTTTCTTATTCTTGAATACAGAAACAGAAAAAAAATATTTTTATTTTCCATTTTTATTAAAAATATTTTTAATTTTTTTCTAATATAATTATTATTTTGTAATTTTTTAAAATTCTAGTTTACTTCCAGCATTTCATTTTATTCTATTTTATTCTGTTTTTTTTCCAAATTTCCAAATATTTTCCTTTGTTTTTCTTTTTCTTATCTTTCCCATTTTCTCTAACCTATCAAGCTCCTTTCAACAACAAGACCAAAACACACCTAGGATTTAGCATCCTTTATTTGATTTTTTTGTGTTGTTTTAAATTTTTAAATTTTTTTTTCCTCTATTACTTCCTTTTCTTCCTTCAAAATGATGAAACAAAGGACTCTACCCCAAAAGGAAGAACAGGAAGAAAGGACACCCAGGGACTAAATCAACAGATACAAGCAAGATGTCTGAACCAGAATTTAGAATCACAATAATAATAATACTAGCTGGGATTGAAAATAGATTAGAATCCCTATCTGCAGAGATAAAAGAAGTAAAAGCTACTCGGGATGAAATTTAAAATGCCATAACCGAACTGCAATCTTGAATGGATGCCACGGCAGCAAGCAGATGGATGGATAAAGCAGAGCAGCAAATCAGCAATACAGAAGACAAACTTATAGAGAATAATAAAGCAGAAAAAAAGAGAGACTAAGGCAAAAGAGCATGATTTAAGAATTAGAGAACTCAGGGGCGCCTGGGTGGCTCAGTTGGTTAAGCGGCTGACTTCGGCTCAGGTCACGATCTCACAGTTCGTGAGTTTGAGCCCCGCATCAGGCTCTGTGCTGACAGCTCAGAGCCTGGAGCCTGCTTCAGATTCTGTGTCTCCTCTCACTGCCCTTCCCCTGCTCATGCTCTGTCTCTCAAAGATAAATAAACTTAAAAAAAAGAATTAGAGAACTCAGGGACTCATAAAGAAATAACATCAGAATAACACGGGTTCCATAAAATGAAGAGAGAGAAAAAGGGGTAGAAGGTTTATGTGAGCAAATCATAGTGGAAAACTTTCCTAACCTGGGAAAGACAGACATCAAAATCCAGGAAGCATAGAGGATTCCCATTAGATTCAACAAAAACCAACCATCAATAAGGCACATCACAGTCAAATTCACAAAATACTCAGGCAAGGAAAGAATCATGAAAGCAGTAAGGGAAAAAACGTCCTTAACCTACAAGGGAAAACAGATCAAGTTCGCAACAGAACTATCCACGGAAACTTGGCAGGCCAGAAAGGAGTGGCAGAATATATTCAATGTACTGAACTGGAAAAATAGACAGCCAAGGATTCTTTATCCCGAAAGGCTGTCTTTAAGAATAAAAGGAGAGATAAAAATTTTCCCAAACAAAGGAGTTCATAACCACTAAACCAGCCCTGCAAGAAATTTTAAGGGGAACTCTCTGAGAGGAGAAAAACAAACTTAAAAAAGGGGGGGCGGGGGCAAAAGCAACAAAAACTAGAAAGGGCCAGAGAACATAACCAGAAACTCCAACTCTACAGGCAACATAATGGCAATAAATTCTTACCTTTCACTACTCACTCTAAATGTTAATGGACTAAATGCTCTAATCAAATGACATATGGTAACAGAGTGGATAATAAAACAAGATCTATCTAATGCTCTTTACAAGAGACCCATTTTAGACCTACAGATACCTTCAGATTGAAAGTAAGGATATGGAGAACCATCTATCATGCTAATGGTCACCAAAAGAAAACCAGAGTAGCCATACTTATATCAGACAATCTAGACTTTAAAATATAGACTGTTAACAAGAGATGAAGGGCATTATATCATAATTAAGGGGTCTATCCACCAACAAGATCTAACAATTGTAAACAGTTATGCTCCAAACATGAAAGCACCCAAATATATAAATCAATTAATCACAAACATAAAGAAACTCATTGATAATAATACCATAATAGTAGGTGACTTCAACACCCCACTTACAGCAACTGACGGATCATCTAAACAGAAAATCAACAAGGAAACAATGGCTTTGAATAACACATTGGACTGGATGAACTTAACAGATATATTCAGAACATTTCATCCTAAAGCAGTGGAAAACACATTCTTCTCCAGTGCACATGGAACATTCTCCAGAATAGATCACATACTGGGACACAAATTAGCCCTCAAGAAGTACAAAAAGATCAAGATCATACCGTGCATATTTTCAGACCACAACTCTATGAAACTTGAAATCAACCACAAGAAAAAAATGTGGAAAGACAACAAATATTTGGAGACTAAAGACATCCTACTAAAGAATAAATGGGCTAATTTAAAGAGGACATTAAAAAGTACATGGAAGCCAATTAATCTGATAACACCACAGCCCAAGACCTCTGGGACACAGCAAAGGTGGTCATAAGAGGGAAGTATATAGCAATCCAGGCCTTCCTAAAGAAGGAAGAAAGGGCTCAGATATACAACCTAACCTTACACCTTAAAGAGCTGGGAAAAAAAACAGCAAATGAAACTCAAAAACAGCAGAAGACAGGAAATAATAAAGATTAGGGGAAAAGTCAATGCTATCAAAACCAAAAAAACAAACAAACAAACAGTAGACCAGATCAATGAAACCAGGAGCTGGTTCTTTGAAAGAATTAACAAAAATGATAAACACCTGCAAGACTGATGAAAAAGAAAAAGGAAAGGACCCAAATAAATAAAATCAAGAATGAAAGAGGAGAGATCACTCCAACACAGCAGAAAATACAAACAATAATAAGAAAATGTTACAAGCAATTATACACCAAATAAAATGGGCAATCTGGACGAAATGGACAAATTCTTAGATACACATGAACTACCAAAACTGAATCAGGAAGAAATAGAAAATTTGACAGATCCATAACCAGTAAAGATATAGAGTTAGTAATCAAAAATCTCCCCAAAAAACAAGAGTCCAGGGCCAAATGGCTTTCCATGGGAATTCGACCAAATATTTAAAGAAGAGTTAACACCTATTCCCTTGAAGCTTTTCCAAAAAATAGAAATGGAAGGAAAACTTCTGAACTCTTTCTATGAAGCCAGCATTACCTTGATTCCAAAGCCAGACAAAGATCCCACTAAAAAGGAGAACTACAGACCAATTTCCTTGATGAACATGGATGCAAAAATCCTTAACAAGACACTAGCCAACCAGATTCAACAATACATTAAAAGAATTATTCACCACGACCAAGTGGGATTTATACCTGGGATGCAGTGCTGCTTCAATATCCATAAAACAAACAGCATGATACATTACAACAATAAAAGAAAGGACAAGAACCACATGATCCTCTCGAGAGATGAAGAGAAAGCATCTGACAAAACACAGCAGCCTTTCTTGATAAAAACCCTCAAGAAAGTAGGGATAGAAGGATCATACTTCAAGACCATTAAAGCCATATACAAAAGACCCACTGCTAATATCATCCTCAATGGGGAAAAACTGAGAGTTTTCTCCCCTAAAGTCAGGAACATGGCAGGGATGTCCACTCTCGCCACAGTTATTCAACACAATATTGGAAGTCCTAGCCTCAGCAACCAACAACACAAAGGAATAAAAGACATCCAAATTGGCAAGGAGGAAGTCAAACTTTTACTCTTTGCACATGACCTGAACTCTATATGGAAAACTCACAAGATTCCACCAAAAAACTGCTAGAAATGATCTATGAATTCAGCAAAGTTGCAGAATATAAAATTAATGCAGAAATCGGGTGCAGTCCTATACACCAATAATGAAGCAAAAGAAAGAGAAATCAAGGAATGGATCCCATTTACAATTGTACCAAAAACCATAAAATACCGAGGAATAAATCTAACCAAAAAGGTGAAAAATATATACACTGAAAACTACAGAAAGCTTATGAAAGAAACTGAAGAAGACACAAAAAAATGGAAAAATATTCCATGCTCTTAGATAGCAAAAGATTGTTAAAATGTTGACACTACCCAAAGCAATCTACATATTCAATGAAATCCCTATCAAAATAACACCAGCATTCTTCACAGAGCTAGAACAAACAATCCTAAAATTTGTATGGAACCACAAGAGACTCCAAATAGCCAAAGCAATCTTGAAAAGGAAAACCAAAGCTGGAGGCATCACAATCCTGAACTTCAAGCTGTGTTACAGAGCTGTAATCATCAAGATAGTATGGTATTGGCACAAAACCAGACACTCAAATCAGTGGAACAGAATAGAGAATCCAGAAATGGACCTACAAATCTATGGCCAAATAATCTTTGACAAAGCAGGAAAGATTATCTAATGGAATAAAATCTCTTCAGCAAATGGTGTTGGGAAAACTGGACGGTGACATACAGAAAAATGAACCTGGACCATTTGCTTACACGAGACACAAAAATAAACTCAAAATAGATGAAAGACCTAAATGTAAGACAGGAAGCCATCAAAATCCTAGAGGAGAAAGCAGGCAAAAACCTCTTTGACCTTGGCCACAGCAATGTCTTACTCAACACGTCTCCAGAGGCAAGGGAAACAAAAGCAGAAATGAACTATTGGGACCTCATCAAAATGAAAAACTTCTGGAGAGGGGAGGGGCAAGATGGCGGAGAAGTATGGAGCTCCGTACATTGCACTCGCCCCCATATCTCACATGGAAAAGATCTGAAGCCATAGGAAACCTTACAGAACCCAAGAGATTGGGAGAAAAAGGACGCAGAATCCACTGAGAAAGTCTTCTAATGTGAGTGCGAACTGGGGAAGATAAAATCGAGCCGGGATCGGAGACTCACAGAGATGGGGGCGATCCCCCTCAGAGGGAGTGAGAGGGGAAAGAGAGAGGCCGAAACTACTCAAGACATGGTCCCTGTCGCTGGGTAACAGGAAAACCTCCGCTAGGGGCACAGAAGGACTGTAAGAGCCAAATCCCTGCACGCCAGGTCCCCGCGCACCAACTCGTCCTGGAGGGGCCGCACACCGACCGCTCCTTTGAGCTCCTGGCTGGCTGGACCTCTGGAGAGGCCCTGCGCCGACCGTGCCTTTGTGCTCCTGGCTGGCTGGACCCCTTGAGAAGCCGCACGCGTACGGGGCCTCCACGCTCCTGGCTTGGCTGGACCCCTGGAGGGAAGGTGAAGGGCTTAAAACTGGGAGATTTGCCCACGAGTTCGTGTTTCGGGTGACGAGACACAGAGGGACCTGGTTTCTCGCTCTCCAGTGGGCCCAGCAGGCCCCCCAGGCAAACCCCCGTCCTTGCTCGCCAACCCGACCTGGAGAAGGGAGCAGCGATTCTGGCTCCATCCCCAAGACTAGGCAAGAGGCTTGGAACTGCACTGAGGGGATCGCCTGCAAGGTTGTGTCTACGGCAATTTCAGTGGGGCGTGCAGAGTGGGATTTGGAAACTAGGCCTGGCCTGGGTTAAAGAGTGCAACCCACTTATGCTGCGCCGGGGAGTTTACACACCCAAAAACGCGAGGTGCAGCGCTTGGTTCAAGAAGGAACTGGAGCGCTGCCACTCTCCTCCCCACAACTATCAAGGCAGAACTCCCGCCTGGCGCATTGGATCACACCACGCCCATCCCTGCTAGAGAGCTGCCCTCCTCCCTTCCCCCACGCCCCCAACACTGACCTGATTAACTCTGGTCACTGGCTTGCTAAAACAGTCACATCTAGTCCATTCTATAGATGTAAATTCTACACTTACTGACCTTTTCATCTCTTTCTGTGAGGAGTAATTAGACTATATAGTTTCTCTGGATAACACCAGCGTCCTTCTCTCACCTATCCAACCATATTCCACCCTTTAGCTCTTTGAAAAAAGCTTCTTATCACTTCTGCCTGTTCATTCTATTTCCAATTTTGCCTCATACCCGCCCTGTCTTCTCTCTCTTTCTCTATGCTCTTCAACCAGCACTGCATACACCCGGCTATTTAATTGTACCTGGGAAATCCGGTTATAAGCTTTAAACCGTCCTTTGTCCATCCGTTTTCTTCTTTTTTCCTTTTCTTTCTTCTTTTTGACCTTTTTATGTATTTTTTATTCTCTATCATTCGCCTTCCCTCCTCCGTCTTTTCTCTTAACTTTTTCGTTTTCCCTCTGGGTATGCATGTTTGTTGCATTTGTCTGTGCGTTTGTGTGCCTCTGCTCCCTGTGTGTTTGTCTGTCTGTTTTCTTCTCCAGGGCTACCTCAAGAAACAAGCCACAATATACATGGTGGAGAGTCCCAAATATCACTACGAGTAGGAAAATAAAATGACCAAGGTCTCAACAAGAGAGACCATGAGATACCATTCAAAAACACTCTCTGAAAGGACAGGTCCTGGACAGTCAAAGAGTCTTCTTGGGTACAGCAGCGCTCACAGGTGCAGAGAGCATAACAACTCTTTAAAACTAACAAGACACAGAAAAGTAACTAAAATGACTAAATGAAAGAGTTCTCCTCCAAAGAAATTCAAATAAGAAGTGACAGCTAATACACTGCTCAAGACAGATATAAGCAACATAACTGAACAAGATTTTAGAACAACAATCATAAAGTTAATAGCTGGGCTTGAAAAAAGCATAGAGGACAACAAAGAAACTATGGCTCCAAACAACATGGAGCATAAAAATAGGCNCCCCCACGCCCCCAACACTGACCTGATTAACTCTGGTCACTGGCTTGCTAAAACAGTCACATCTAGTCCATTCTATAGATGTAAATTCTACACTTACTGACCTTTTCATCTCTTTCTGTGAGGAGTAATTAGACTATATAGTTTCTCTGGATAACACCAGCATCCTTCTCTCACCTATCCAACCATATTCCACCCTTTAGCTCTTTGAAAAAAGCTTCTTATCACTTCTGCCTGTTCATTCTATTTCCAATTTTGCCTCATACCCGCCCTGTCTTCTCTCTCTTTCTCTATGCTCTTCAACCAGCACTGCATACACCCGGCTATTTAATTGTACCTGGGAAATCCGGTTATAAGCTTTAAACCGTCCTTTGTCCATCCGTTTTCTTCTTTTTTCCTTTTCTTTCTTCTTTTTGACCTTTTTATGTATTTTTTATTCTCTATCATTCGCCTTCCCTCCTCCGTCTTTTCTCTTAACTTTTTCGTTTTCCCTCTGGGTATGCATGTTTGTTGCATTTGTCTGTGCGTTTGTGTGCCTCTGCTCCCTGTGTGTTTGTCTGTCTGTTTTCTTCTCCAGGGCTACCTCAAGAAACAAGCCAAAGTA
>NW_027551566.1:3790115-3830581 GCF_008692635.1 Crocuta crocuta
GAACTGCTCAAAACAGATATAAGCAGCATAACTGAACAAGATTTTAGAACAATAATCATAAAATTAAAAGCTGGGCTTGAAAAAAGCATAGAGGACAACAAAGAAACTATGGCTCCAAACAACATGGAGCATAAAAATAGGCATGATGAATTTATAAATGCTATAAATGAGATACATAATAAAATGGAGGTGTCCAATGAACAGACTGAAGAGGCAGAAAGGAGAATAAATGATTTAGAAGACACAAAAATAGAAACAGAAGAAACTGAGATAAAGAGAGAGAAGCTCTCTCTATCCAAAAACATGAAAGAAGAGTTCGAGAATTCAGCGATAAAATCAAACGGAACAATATCTGTATCATAGGAATCCCAGAGGAGGAANTACTAGAGCAGCCCTACAAGAAATCCTGAGGGGGACTCTCTGAGGAAAATGTTGCAAAGAATGCAAGATGCTAGAGATGCCACCACAAGCATGAATACCTCAACTGACACAATGACTCTAAACCCATATATTTCAAAAACACTGAATGTAAATGGGCTGAATGCTCCAATCAAAAGACATAGGGGAGCAGAGGGGATAAAAAAACAAAATCCATCCATTTGTTGTCTACAAGAAACACATTTTAGACTGGAAGACACGTTCAGATTAAAAGTAAGGGGATGGTATGGTATTGGCACAAAAACAGACACATAGACCAATGGAACAGAATTGAGAACTCAGAAGTGGACCCAAAAGTATACAGCCAACTGATCTTTGACAAAGCANACAAAGGTTTGCTCTCCTTCTTGGGGATGGTGAATTGTGAAGACTGCAATCATCATGGCCACCCTGAAGAATGCCAGCCTGAGGACAAGGCTAACACACATGGTGGAGAGCGGGGTTTGCCGAATCCCAGAGAAACAGTCACAGCAAACACAGAGGGAATGTAGCCCAAGCTGAATCTGAATTCATCATACCTCTGCATTCTTCAGTCATAAAGCAATAAACCTTGTTTCATTTAAGACAGTTGAGCTGGGTGGGGCTCCAAGTGGCTGGTGAGGAAATGCCTGAAAGCATGAGCACTGGGTGGGAGCACTGTGTGGGAGGGACAATTTTCTCTCTATTCAATCCTTAAAAATTAAGAGAAACAATATAAATTTAAAATAAAGTTTCAGTCACTAAAGAGAAAGGGAGTAAAAATAAATGCTCAATCTAACTAAATCAAAGGCCAACACATGAAAGCAACATAAGTGTCCACTGATAGATGAAAGCATAAAAAAGATATGGTCTAGGAGGGGCCTGGGTGGCTCAGTGGGTTGAGCATCTGACTCTTGATTTCAGCTCAGGTCATGATCCCAGGGTTGTGGGATCGAGCCCTGCATCAGGCTCCGTGCTGATTGTGAAGCCTGCTCTAGATTCTCTCTCTGCCTCTTCCCCTCCCCTGCTCGTATGCTCTAAATAATAATAATAATAAAATCATTTTAAAAAGATGTGATATATAAAAGATATGTATATACAATAGAATACTATTCAGCCATAAGAAGGAAATTCTGCCATTTGCAAGAACATGGATGGACATTAAGGGCTTTCAGTCAGACAGAAAAACACTAACGCTATACAATCTCACACATGGAATCTAAAAAACCAATCTCATAGATACAAAGAACAGACTGGTGGTTGCCAGAGGCAGGGGTGCAGAGAGGGTGAAATGGATGAAGCTGGTCAAAAGGTTCAAACTTCCAGTTGTAAGATAAATAAATTCTGGGATATAAAAAATGGCATAATGACCAAAGTTAACAATACTGTATCATATATTTGAAAGTTGCTAGGAGAGTAGCTCTTAAAAGTTCTCATCACAGAAGTGCCTAAGTGGGTGGTTAAGCATCTAACTCCTGATGTTGGCTCAGGTCACGATCTCACAGTTCATGAGTTCAAGCCCCAAGTTGGGCTCTGTATTGACAGCGCTGAGCCTGCTTGGGATTCTCTCTCTCTCTCCTTCTCTCTGATCCTCCCACCCCCCCTTCAAAAATAAATAAACTCTTAGTTAAATTATTTGTTTTTAAGAGAGCGTGCACACACGTATGCAAGCAGGGAGGAGAGGGAGAGAGGGAGAGGGAGGGAGAAGGAAGTGTGGGGGGAAAAGAGAGAAAGAGAGATAGGGAGAGAGAGAAACCCAAGCAGGCTCCACGCAGTCAATACAGACCCCAATATGGGGCTCAATCTCAAAAATCATGAGATCATGACCTGAGCTGAAATCAAGTCAGACACTTAACTGACTGAGCCACCCAGGTGAACCAAATAAATAAACTTAAAAAAAAAAAAGTTCTTATCACAATAAAAGTATAACTGTTAACTATGTGAGGTGATGAACATTAACTGAACTCAACACTGGTGATCATTCATAATATACACATATATCAAATCATCATGTTATACAACTAAAACTAACGCTAAAACTAACATATGTCAATTGTATCTCAGTAAAACTAGAAAACAATTTTAATTTTTTTCAAAAGCAAATTAAACTACTTTCAGTCTTAAAATTGCTGAAGTGACCCTGAGAATCTGAAAATAAAGCCTGGGTGGTTCAATTGGTTAAGTATTCGATTTCAGCTCAGGTTATGATCTCATGGTTTGTGGGTTCAAGCCCCACATCAGGGACTGCACTGACAGCTCAGAACCTGGAGCCTGCTTCAGATTCTGTGTCTCACCTCACTCTCTCTTTGCCCTCTCCCACCTGTGCTCTCTCTCTCTCTCAAAAATAAACTTTAAAAGAAAAAAAAAAGAAAGAAAATGTATTTATTAGCAATTTTTTTATGTTCCAACATCCCTTCAACTCTTGGGGATCTTTCTATATTGGAGCTGGAAGGCAAAAACTCAAAATTAACCAAAACACAGCAAGTGTATAAAACATGCTCTCTACATCTTGTTCCACCGAAGACCACAAAAGAGACAAAAAGCCAAAAGAGCAAGAAGACAATACTGATATTACTGTAGCTGTTTCTGAAAGTCTGAAGGATTTGGAAATAAACTGATTAAAACTCTTCACATAAATCATGTCAATTTTTCATCAAAAGGATCAAATGTATTATAACCCCACAAACTTAAATTGTGACCCATTATAAAATTATATTGTTAATAGTACATTGCTTCAGGCCCTTCACAAAATTAGCTGGACAAAATACACACCATTTCAAAAAGTAAAAGGAACACATAGGGTGCCTGGGTGGCTCAGTTGGTTAAGTGTCTGACTCTTGATTTTAGCCCAAGGTCATAATCTCACAGTTTGTGAGTTCGAGCCTCACATCAGCTCCACACTGACAGTGCAGAGCCTGCTTTGGATTCTCTCTCTCCCTGTCTCTCTGCCCCTCTCCCCACTCATGCATGTGCTTTCTCTCTCTCTCAAAATAAATAAATAAACTTTAAAAAAAAGTAAAAGGAACACAAAACACCCAATACTACACAAAACAGTCAGTCCTCTTTAAGGACTCAGATGAAAGCTCATTTGTTTTCATTTGGGCATTCCTTAACAAGCACTAGTGTTTGGCCACCTAAAATGCCTTCACTTACGCTCTTATGATATTCCTTGTGCTCATCCTTTCAAGGGACTTCAGTGCATTCCAAAATGTGTCTGAGATTACTCAGAAATGGGATGATTCTACAAACACCAATCAGAGGAAACAATGATGAAAGCATTTAATTCTCAGCTCAGCGAAGAAAAATAATTATTCAGAGGACTTGACTTAATTCTAATTCTGGGAAAAAACATGTTTGCAGCAAAGCCATGCAGAAGTAACCCGGCAGACACAGGATGGGGAAAAATACTGGAGACATCCATGACCCGACTTGTGAATGGAGCTCTAAACTTGGGTTATTTCCAGAAGAGGCAAACACATTTGCTCAAGTAGGACCCAAGTAAAGAATGGGATTTAAGGCAGGGGTGTCCTGATCACAGCAAAGAGACACCTTACACAAGAGGAGAATTAAGATAAAAGGAAATGCCAAAGCGGAATAGGAATATCAGTCTCCTAAAAGTAAGTACATCTGATGAGCTGATAATCCTCAATGTGGGGCTTTGCTACAGAACTTCAAAATCAGGCAGTAACTTTTATTACTTAAGGTTGAAAATGGATACAATAAATAAGGGATCGGGGTTTGTTTCCTCTAGAGAAAGTCAAAGTATAGGAGATACCACAGAGTTAACTATTGACAACTCTTAGATGTCTATAAAGGGTATGATAGCATCAAAGAAACTGCAGTTAGGTATTGAGACATTCTTAGAAAAGTCTCTCACTGAGATGTATTACCAAAGGAGGCTAAACATTCTAATAACTTTGAAGAAAAAGGCAAAATATGATGGTATTAAATGCGATCTGCCCTCCAGAAACCTGAAAAGAGACTAGAAATGAATGGCCCCCTTAAAAAGACACATAATTTCAGATTCATAACTCTCCCATACACCAAGATCACTATACCAAGGCATTTTCTAGACTAAATCTCAGTCAAACTAGGTTGGCATTCCCTCCAAAAAACAGCTAAGTAAAGACCTAAACCGTTGCTATCCAATATGATGGCCATTAAGCACACACAGCTATTGGGTACTTGGAATGCGTCTGGGCCAAACTAAGATGGGCTATATGTATAAACTACACACTAGATTTAGAAGACTTTAGCATAACAACAAGAATGAAAATTATCTCAATAACATTTTATATTGATTACAAGGTGAAATTATACTATTTTGGATATACCGAGTTAAATATATACACACACACACACACACACACACACACTTTTAAAATTACATTAAATACACACACACACACATATACACTTTTAAAATTAATTTCAGGGGCACCTGGGTGGTTCAGTCAGTTAAGCATCTAACTCTTGATTTCAGCTCAAGTCATGATCTCCTGGTTCGTGAATTCGAGCCCTGCATTGGACTCTGCGCTGATAAATGTGGAGCCTGCCTGGGATTGTCTCCTTTTCTCTCTGCCCCTTCCCTATTCACATTTTCTCTCTCTCAAAGTAAGTAATTATTTAATTAATTAAATTAAAATATAATTAAAAATAATTAATTGATTAATTAATTTCACTTGTTTCTTTTTACTTTTTTTAATATGGCTACTAGAAATTTAAAATGACACATGACTCGAGGGTGCCTGGGTGGCTCAGTGTGTTAAGGGTCTGACTTTGTCTCAGTTTGTGGGTTCGAGCCCCACATCAGGCTCTGTGCTGACAGCTCAGAGCCTGAAGCCTGCTTCAGATTCTGTGTCTCCCTCCCTCCCTGCTTCTCCCTCGCTCATGCTTTCTTTCTCTCTCAAAAATAAACATTAAAAAAACTTTTTTTAAATAAATAAATAAAATGACACATGACTCATATATGTACCTGCACTGTCCTCTCTATCAGACATCATAAGCAAGCAAAATTAAACACCACTATATCAAACACACTTCTGGGCAGCTAAATATTTCATATGTGAAAAGAAGAATGAAAAAGAGTGGGGCACCTTGGTGGCTCAGTTGGTGAAGCGTGACTCTTGATTTTGGCTCAGGTCATGAACTCACAGTTCATGGGATCAAGTCCCGCACGGGGCTCTGTGCTGACAGCAAGGAGCCTGTTTGGGATTCTCTCTCCCCCTCTCCCTGCCCCTCCCTCACATGTGCAGGCATCTGCTCTCTCTCAAAATAAATAAATAAGCATTAAAAAAAAAAACGAAAGAAAGAAAAAGAGTAAACAGTATCAGTGGCATTCAGAGGACTCCTACCACAACAGCAGTGGCAGCAGCCACTATGTTGTTTTAAGAATAAGCACAACAACAAACTTTCTGGAAAAGGAGATGCTAGAATGGCAGATTCTCTTTTTCGCCCTGCCTAGACATGTCCCAGAGACTCTCCTCCTGGGAGGACTCACCAGTCTGCCTACCTTGGATGAGCTCCGGCCTGTAGGTCTTACGTAGCTGCTCCAGGAAGCTGTTGTAAAAGCTCTCCGCCTGCTCCGTGGGCATTGCCAGGTGGAAGTCCGGCTTGTTCCCCTTGAGCACGCACTGGAGGGTGAACTGGCTGATGCACAGCACCTCATACTGTTTGTCCATCACACTCTTCGACCAGTGTTTCCCACTTTCATCCTCAAACACACGCAGGTTTAAAATCTTTCTGACCCTAAACAGAAAAACAGTGGTTAGGGAAACCTGAAGAATCATAAGCCCCCGACACATGCCATACACCCAAAGTGTCACCAGCATCCTGTCAAATAAGAAC
This sequence comes from Crocuta crocuta, assembly GCF_008692635.1. NCBI lineage: Eukaryota > Metazoa > Chordata > Mammalia > Carnivora > Hyaenidae > Crocuta > Crocuta crocuta. The sequence continues at coordinate 3,796,359 of NW_027551566.1, forward strand.
ATAATGTGGACATACTATTGCATGTATTATATATATATATATGGAATTATATATGAGGATATAAGGAGCAAGTTATTTGGGCCTTGGGTGAGTTATTTATCCACCTCTATGCCTCAGTTTGCTCATCTGTAATATGGGATAGAAACAGATCTTCCTCATGAGGTTGTTCTGGGATGCCTTTTTTTTGTTTTGTTTTGTTTTTGGCCAGTACCTCTAATTCATAGCAGGTACCCATTGGAACTTGAGCTAAGAACAACCACTTGCTAACTGCTCCTTTAAGCTGGTGGATATGTCAAGACATGGGTCCAACCCTAATTTTTTTAAATGTTTTTTAAATTTATTTCTGAGAGGGAGGGAGAGAAAGCACGAGCAGGGGAGGGTCAGAGAGAGATGGAGATACAGAATCTCAAACAGGCTCCAGGTTCTGAGCTAGCTGCCAGCACAGAGCCCGACGTGGGGCTCAAACCCACAAACCGTGAGATCATGACCTGAGCTGAAGTCGGACGCTTAACTGACTGAGCCACCCAGGCACCCCAACTCCAATTTTTTTATAGAAGAATTCAATCTTTACACTGGAATAAATGATACCCCATTTTTACACCCTTCCTTGGAGCTACTCAAAATGAAAAACTGGGCCAACACCCTGGAAAAAACATATGGTTATTGCAAATATGCAAAAAGTCCTGGCGAAAGCCTCCTTGACAACTGTCATATGCCTCTTAAGCCCTAAGAGGGCATTCCTTATAAATGTGGATGACAAAGAACAGCCACTTTGGCAAGAAAGAGGATCAAGAAACATTTATTCCTTAGCAGGAATTAGGTTCCAAGTCTGATTTTCCACCTAATACAAAAGGGACAATTGGGTGGAATTATGCCCAGATATGGGCACCAACGGGCAGAATAAACAGATCCATACATCTGGAGTAAATGTGCCAAGTGATGCTGCAGGGGGTGGGGGAGGGTAAACATGGGGATGGAGAGGCTGCCTGTACTTAAAAGAGCCAGTCAGGCAACAGCAATGACAAACTACCTCAGTAAAAAGAGCACCAGCTTCCAAGTCAGGTAGCCAGGACTCTTTTTTTTTTTAATGTTTATTTATTTTCAAGAGACAGAGAGACAGAGCATGAGCAGGGGAGGGGCAGAGAGAAAGGGAAACACAGAATCCAAAGCAGGCTTCAGGCTCTGAGCTGTCAGCACAGAGCCCAACGCCAGGCTTGAACCCATGGACTACAAGATCATGACCTGAGCCGAACTCAGATGTTTAACTGACTGTACCACCCAGGCATCCAGGTAGCCTAGATTCTAATTTGAATTCAGGCTTTTTGCTAAATACACGTTCATGATCTTAGGCAAGTAACTGAATTATCTGAGCTCCAGATCCTATGTGTACAATGAATTGGACATTTTTAAAATGGATAAATGGTGCCCAGATCACACTGCTCAAACTGGAAACAGATATCATTCATGAGAAAAGAAGTTCAGTTTTGCATTAAGAGAATGGTTGATGGATATAACAGCAATTAAGGACATAGGCTGTTGGATTCAGCTCTGCTGCTGACTTAGTGGGTATCATCTGACAAATTACTCTTCCTCAGTCTCCTCATCTGAAACACACATACTACATCAAATGGGACAGATAAAAGTAACAGAGGAAACCTCACAGGAAGAGTATGTATATATGTATGTACATACATAATTCAAATAGCTAGGCAGGTAGATAGAAAGAAATACAGAGTTACAGATATAACTACTACATATCCCAAACAGAAAGGTCTTAGATTTTTTTAAAAATGTTTTTATTTATTTCTGAGATAGAGAAAGACAGCGTGAACAGGGGAAGGTCAGAGAGAGAGGGAGACACAGAATCTGAAACAGGCTCCAGGCTCTGAGCTAGCTGTCAGCACAGAGCCTGACACGGGGCTCGAACCCCCGAACTGTGAGATCATAACCTGAGCCGAAGTCGGACACTTAACTGACTGAGCCACCCAGTGCCCCCAGAAAGGTCTTAGAAATCCGCCTCTTACATGTGTTCCAGTTCCTTCTGTGTATCTTCCAGAGAAATACCCAGCAACACACAGATGCCTCGTCCAATAGCACTTATTTGCTCTCCTCCAACTAGAAAGGAAACAAAAGAGGAAAAAAAAACTCAGAACCAAACAAGTGTCATGATGCACTTTTAAGTAACCACAGGAATGTTTAAAAATCACACATACTTCTCATAACCTCTTTGGTAAAGTCAGTGGGTATTCAAAAATGAGCTTCATAAATGCAGTAAGACTACCAAGATTTAGGTCCTTTCTAATTTTATATTTGGAATGAACGAGTTGTTAATAACCAGTAAGCTAAATTTTAAGGCCACATTTTCTTCTGTGTTACCTTGGGTAGAATACCTTAAACTTTTCATGTTTGCCCATCTATAAAAACAGAAGAGTTTTCCTCCCCAGGGAATCCAGCCCAGCTATATTAATTCTCTGAAAGGAGATGCCTGCTTTTCTTGAGAATCAGCAAAAATGGTAACAGAATATACAGGCAGTACAAAATAATAAACATTTATGTCAGAAAAAGAAATTATTTTTCTACTCAATGCAAGAAGATAAATATACAAAAATCATAGTTTAAAAGTTAAGCTTCAAGTCAGCAAACTTCTATTATGTCCTAATTTAGTACTTAAGTTTGTATTCTAAGCCAATGAGCACCAAATCCCTTTCAATCATGTACCTCATCCAGAAAAAACAAATCTCTCAACATACATTCCAAACCTTTGTGTATGTATTTACAGTCAAATATATGCTCTATCACCATGAGACAGTATCTCAGTGCTGGTTCAGTTCTTAGGCCAAGACCCATCATTTTACAGTGAACCTAAATCCATATTTCAAGCACTAACCTTCATAACCATCCATTCTTTTGGCCAACTTTTTTGGCCAAACTGACATCTGGTTATTTTATCATCTATTAACCTAACATTCCAATCAGGAGAAGGGTCAACTCTGCCATTTTCTTGTTTGCTTCTGTTAGATAATAATATCTATAAATGTATCTGAAAAGGCACCATAGACTGTAACATGTTGTAATATCCAGTAAGCTAAGGAAAGAATGAGACCCCCCCCTTCCTTCACCTGTATGACAAGGGACCCCCTGACATGCAGATCCCAGGGAAGCATCAGCGTCAATGCATTCCAAACCAAATATCAATAAAGCTTAATTTCTCTTCTTTTAATGCTAAAAAATATTTTCTTCTGTGCCACTTTTCTTACAATGGACTATGAATGATTTACTGTCCTTTGAGCCAATGACTCAGAATCTGAAACAGGAATAATCTACCTGAAACAAGCAGTAAACAACTGGGGTGGCTGGCTTGTTGCTTTAGAACACTATCAAGCTTTATTTGTCCTTTAAATAAATCAGTATTATTTTCTTACAATATCAATATATTTTTAACATTTTCACCATAGTATGTTTTATTTTTAAAAAATAGTTTATTGTCAAGTTGATTTCCATATAACACCCAGTGCTCATCCCCACAAGTGCCCTCCTCCATGCCCATCATTCCCCTTCCCCTCCCCCCCATAGTATGTTTTAAAAGCTTAAAAAGAATGGTTGTTGAGTTGTACCCACCATTAAATTAATGTATATACAATATAAAAATTTTGGAAAATATAAAAAACAGGAATATAATATAAATATATTTTTATATTTATAAATATATATAAATAATATAAAATAAAATATATTTTATATTTATAAAAACAGAAAATATAAAAAACTTTTTTTCCTAAAAAGAACCTCCAAGCACTTCAAAAATTTCAATGATTTCCCTTCGTTATCTTCTCTATTTGTAGGTTTTACTTCCTATTTGTTTTCAATTACTATAATAATATACATAAATTTTTGTGCTCCATCCTTTCTCTTAACATTGCATAAGGATTTTTTCATGTTATAAGATTTTCCTAAGTATCTTTTAATAGTTGCATCCCATCAAGTGGAACAGTTGCATTCCATCCAATGGACCAACTAACCATCCCATTTGGCTGGATATATGGCTTGTTTCAAAATTTTCACTACAATAAATAACACCGTGCTGAAAATCTTCGAATACCAGACTTTATATTTTACAATTTAGAGTAGTTTTAGGTTCACAGCAAAATTGAGCAAAGGTATAGATTCCCCTGTACTCACTGCCCCCATAAATGCATAGCTTCCCCATTGTCAACATCCCCCACCACAGGGGAACATTCATTACAATTGATGAGCCCACACTGACACAACATTATCATTCATTCAAAGTCCATAGTTTACATTAGGGTTCATTCTTAATGTGATACATTCTGTAGATTTGTTGGACAAATATATAATGACATGTATCCACCATTACAGTATCATAGAGTAGTTTCAATGCCCTAAGAATTCTCCATGCTCTGCCTAATCATTCCTCTAAATCTTTTCCTATAATTAGGATTCTCAAAAGCAGAATTACTATTTAAAGTGATTCAAATCACTATCTGAGGAGTTTCAACATTTTTATGATGTATTATTATCTTAATAAGAAACAAATTATGCCCCAAAGCCTGTATATGACATAGTTTGCTGCTCTCTTATGCCAGCGTAGTTTTGTTCCCCACCTCCAGGAACAAGTAGAAGAAACAGAAGGTTCAAAAGAATCTTTTATTACAGACAGATGGATTTCCAAGGGAAAAAACTTGAGAATCGCCTTTTTAGACAACAGATCACAGGGCTAGAAAAGACACGAGATATTTGGTCAATTTCCCATATATACTGGCATCACCCCATCACCCCTGACCTCTTCTTTGAGAAGCATTCATAACCTCTCAAATTAACTCATTCAGACCCATTTCAAATCCTCTTCCCAACATGATTTTATTCAGATTTTAGCTGCTGAAGCTGAGGGATGGGACATGGTTACCACACTTCGCCGCCTGTGAACCAAATATGTTAAGTGCTCCATAATAAAGCTTTTAAAATTAGATTACCACAATAACCATGCTAAGGCATCAAAATGTGCTTGACCAATCTCACTGAGTCTGCCATATAATAAGATATGACTCCTAACATTGTACTCTGTCCCAACCATAAAATAAGAAGTGACATTTTAGAACCCCTGAAATAAAATGCCATTCATGTACAACCACATTTCAGTGAAGCCAGTCACTTTCTGAAGGAATCAGAAAATCTCTTTCCATTACAATTGAACTAGAAGTCCTGGCTAACTTGAAGGTCCCTCTAGCACTGAGAAAGAATTTCGTTTTATTTAACACCTTCCCACAATTAGTACCCATACCTTTTTTAAATACCCTTAACGTTTTTAACATGCAGGCTTGTTGGCTGGTTTTTAACTAAGCATACAATTTAAACAGTAAATTAAAATCACTCAAACAATTTAGCAAATCTCACAAAATACATGCTTTCAATATTCCAAATCAGCAGAATGAAGAGTTCAAGTAAGAGAAGATTAAAATTCTCCAAAGTTCACTCATTGGTGATGACCACATAGAGCAGAATGCAAAATTTTGCTCAAAAAAGGGAAAAAATCTCATTTATGAATTTTCCCAGTTTCCATGAATTTAAATATTAACCGAAATGCAAAAACAAAACAAAACAAAAAAACCCTTTGTTTTAAAATTCCATAAATCCCAATGCTATTCTGTCCCTTACTACTTCAGGACCATATCCAAAACCAGTTAAGAGAACAACTTAGAAATCACTAGGCAGGGTTGAAAAGTAGACTCTCTGATCTAAATATACGGTTTTGCTGGGTTTGGTTGTTTCTTCACGAGATTTTGTTGCTTTGTTTTTAGATTTATACTTTTGTGTACATAAGAACATATACTTGGTGTAGACTTGGCTAGAAGAAAAGGATATCTGGAATTACTTGTACTGAGACAATACTATAATTCTGCAAAAACAAACAGAAGTCTAGAAGACAATCTAAAATTAGTCATTAAATTTTTTTAACAACTTTTTTATCTTGGTTTGTTTTTAAAGCTACCTTATATACATTAATCAGCTGCACCCCTGATGTTCAAACTAGACTACAGTATATCCAACGATGACTAATGGTTGGGTGGCTTGTTCCACAAGAAACTGGTGGCAATGAGAAACATTTCATCCAGAATTCTTTAGCGTCTAACCCCATCCCTGCACGGTTAGGCGATTGTAAAGGTCCTGGGGCGGGGAACATTCTATCTAGTCTGGGCGCTGGTCACGTGTGCATAACTGTCACAACTCAACCATATGGAAAACTCTTCATATCTGCGCATTTTATTGGCAGTCAAGCTCCATAAAAACTGGGACATGTAGACAATGGGCAAAAATGGGAAATTTAAAATAGAACGTTATAAAGGGGAGAGGGGGGTCCTTGCTATGGAAATGCTGCCTACGTGTTGTTTGTGCAACATTCCACCGAAGAACGGGCCATGGGGATGCTCGGAGATTCTGCCACCGGGTACTCAGGCCCAAAACCAAAACAAAAAAGGTAATAATGAGGCGCGTTTATCGTGAACATTGCAGCCAGGGCCGCGCCAAGGCTCGCCGGGCACGTGGACGGCGCTGCAACCGCGGCGACGCCCGGAGCCGGCCGGAGGACTCCAGGCTGCGGGGGCCGAGCTCGCCAGGGCCCTTGGCGGCCGGAGGGGCCCCGGGGACGGCGCGGGGGAACCCTTGTGGGGGCGGCTGGGGACAGCCGGGAGCGGGGTCAGAGGTGGCTCCTCCCGGGCCCGGCCCCGGCCCCGCCCGACTGACCTGTGACGCTGGCCCGGGTGACGCGCTGCACCACGGCTTTCATGGCGGCGGCTGGGGCGAGTGGGGCGGCGCCGCGCTCCTNGAGGGCCCAGTCAGACCCGGTTGGCGGCGGCCCTCCTACGTTGGCCACGCCCATCCACAGGTTGGCCTTGTGAGCATGGGTCACGCCCACCTGGCGATAGGCCCCGCCCCTTCCTCGGTCCAGCCCCAGCCACAGGTGGGCCCAGCTCGGACCCTGGGACCCAGAAACCCCCGCCCGGGCGCCACCCCCTACCCGGACTCAGTTGTGCCCAAACCGCAGTTTCTGCACAGGATGTTTCTCACATCTCCGATCATTAGCCAACCATCCCTAAATCCCAGCTTTGTTCTGAATCCTAATCCTGTGGTCCTCCTTCCAACCCTCTGTCCTGATGTTCCCAAATTCCTTTTCCCTTGTTTTCCTGCCTCAGTGCTTCTCAGAAACTAGACAGAAGAGAATCGCTGCCTAAAATAGCCATTTAACTACAGTATGTAAGTATTCATTCGACTTAACCATGCCTGGTAGTGCCGAGACACATGATCCTGTAATACTCATTCCTCTAATACTAATACTTAGCAGCTCCCCCACCCAGGGTTGTTAGAGGAAGTTTAAATAAAATAGACTGTGTAAAAATGATTTGAAAGTCGCAAAGGACTGTACAAGTATTACCCTAACAAATTATTATCACTGATAAAAATAAGCCCCTTTCCAAGTGCCTTCTTCTCAAAGCCCTCTAATAGTATTAGTGGGTGTAGAGTAATGACGTTCAGAACAGGTACCCCAAAACATGGCACCTTGTCATATTGAATACGTTAACGGAGCTTGAGAAAAAGGCAGAAGCAGGAAAGTCACTCTGACCTTCCCCCTACCTTTTCTCCCCTGAAACAGGTCATAAACCCTTGTGTGAGAGGTGCACTCTTATCTCCAAAGACAAAGGAATGGCAAAAACAAACAGGCCTTGCGAAGTTTCCCTCAGTTGACTATGCTTACCTCGTATTCCTTGGCCTATCATATTCCTCCATGATGTCTGCTCTTCATCAAAAATAGCATAAGACGGGGGCCTGGGTGGCTCAGTCTGTTGGGCGTCTGACTTTGGCTCAGGTCATGATCTCAGGGTTCATGGATTCAAGCCTTGTGCTTGAAGAGCGTTGGGCTCTGTGCTGACAGCTCAGAGCCAGGAGTCTGCTTTGGATTCTGTGTCTCCCTCTCTCTCTGCCCCTCCCCTGCTCACACTCTGTCTCTCTCTCTCTGTCAAAAAATAAATAAACAGTAAAAAAATTTAATAAAATAATAAATAAATAGCATAAAAATACACAGGTCTGTTTCTTTGGGTCTTCATTTTCTTATGAAGGCTCCCTGTCATGTAAAAGTTAAATAAATTTGTGTACTTTTCTCCGTCTCTCAAAATAAAATAAATAAACTTAAAATTTTTTTTAAAGCTTGAAAGGGGTCTTGAGATAAAATGATTAAGCTCTGCTGATTTAATGTAAATAATTTTCAGATTTTAAGTTTTTCTCACTCTTAGGGTCTCTGGCTGGGTCTGACACTTAAATTAACAAAGATTAACAGGAGAAACAGTGGCGGGGGGGGGTGTGGGGGGAAGGAGGCAGAGGCAGAAAGAGAGGGGTACAAAGGATCTGAAGAGGGCTCTCTGCTGAGGGCTCAAACTTACAAACCGTGAGATCATGACCTGAGCTGAATCAGTTAAGCAGCCGACTGAGCCACCCAGGTGCCCCATATTTTTAGATGTTTCAAAGAAACTCCATCCCCAGTGACTCCCAAGATCAATTGTCATATGGTCTACCGACTGAGCCAGCAAGGCACCCTACATCAAGACCGCTTTACATTACTAAAAACACTCCAAATAGCTTTTGCTTATCTAGCTTATATCCAAAGAGATTTACTGTATTAGAAATTAAAACTAAGAAAAATTGTTAAATATTGACTTCTAAAACACTTAAAAACGACACTAATAAGGGACGCCTGGGTGGCTCAGTCAGTTGAGCATCCAACTCTTGATACCAACTCAAGTCATGATCTCATGGTCATGCTGGGCATGGAATCTGCTTAAGATTCTCTCTCGCTCTTCCTTCCTCTCTCTCTCTCTCTCTCCCAAAAAAAGCAACAACAACAATAATAAATTGATTATAAATTAACATTAGAGCAATGAGGTCATTACATACCATGGAACCTCTGGAAAACTCCATTGTACATTCCTTTTTTAAAAAATATTTTTTATTTATTTTTGAGAGTCACAGACAGCGCGAGCAGGGGAGGGTTGGAGAGAGAGGGAGACACAGAATCTGAAGCAGGCTCCAGGCTCTGAGCTAGCTGTCGGCACAGAACCCGACACAGGGCTCGAACCCACAAACTGTAAGATCATGACCTGAGCCAAAGTCAGACACCCAACCGACTGAGCCACCCAGGTGCCCCTCCATTGTACATTCCTGAAGGAGTAAGAATGAAAAAGACAGATATTGTCTATATATTATCATAAAAATATTTGGAAATCACAGATCCTCTAAAGGGACACTTTGAGAGCTATTGGATTTAATAATGACATTAAGTCAATATTAATTTCCTGATTTGTGTGTAAGAGAACATCTTTGCTTCTAGAAAATACACATTGAAGTATTTGGAGGTAAAGGCATATCATACCTCGAATTTACTCTCAAATGTTTGGAGAAAACTAATATATACAGAGAGAATAAAGAGAGAATGATAAAGCAAATGAACTACAATGTTGACAACTTGGAACGGAGGGGAAGGGGAGAGTACTTACTTTTTTGTAAGTTGGAAAATATTTCAAAATAAAACGTTTTAGAGGTGCCTGGCTATCTCAGTGGGCGGCGCATGCAACTCTTGATCTCAGGGCTGTAAGTTTGAGCCCCAAGTTGGGTGTAGAGATTACTTAAAATCTTAAGGGGTGCCTGGGTGGCTCAGTCAGTTAACCACCTGACTCTTGATTTTGGGTCAGGTCATGATTTCATGGTGTGTGAGATGGAACCCACTTCAGGCTCTGCACTAAGTGTGGAGACTGCTTAACAGTTCTCTCCCACCCTCTCTCTCTGCCCCTGCCTTGCTTGCTCTCTCTCTCTCTCAAAAAATAAAAATAAATTTAAAAATTTTAATAAATAAATAATAAAATCTTTATAAATAAGTAAATAATAAAAGGTTTTAGGGACACCTGGATGGCTCAATCAGTTACGTATCTGTCTCTTGGTTTCGGCTCAGGTGATGATCTCCCTATTGGTGGGTTGGAGCCACATTGGGCTCCGTGCTGACAGTGCAGAACCTGCCTAGGATTCTCTCTCTTTCGCTCTCTCTGCCCCACCCCCTTTCCCTCTCAAAATAAATAAATAAACTTGAAAAAGGTTTTAAAAACATACCAAAACACCTGGGTTCTTTTTTATATTTATTGAACTCAAAAAGATCAACATCAGAGGCAGAAATATCTAGCAGCACCTCTTCTGGGGGCCTCCTCCCCTCTGCACACATTCTTTGACTTCTCAATTGCCATTCTCCTGGGAGTTCCATCCTTTCCTGGACTTCTTCCATCTCCAACTTCTGCTTGTGACAGGCCCCTGATGGATGGGCCCTGTGCTCCCTGGCTTTTCTCTCTATTCTCATCTTTTTAAATTTCACCTTCATGCTACCGACTCTCACATTTTCATTGCCACTCCAAACATCTCCTGTGACCTTCTGCTTCCAAAGACCCTCTTCACATCTCCAGTTCCATGAATCACAGATGCCACAAAGTAAATAGATTTTAAATGGAATTCAGGACTTACACCCCTGTTGTATAATAATTTGGCCTTTGTTCTGGGTTTCTGGCATAGAGCTGCTATAATCCTCAGAATTTCCCTAGTGATAGGAGTGTGTTTGTTATTCATGCCCCTTGATCACACCTGACTTTATGCTATTAAGCCAGTTCAAGACAGAAGCTGGTCACCAGAAAGACCCATCATGGGAGTCATTGTGGCAAATTATCAAACCTGAGGGAGTATAGAAACACCCAAATTTGTAAACAGTTGGTCAGAAGTACAGGTGGCTTGGGGACCTCTAAAGTGCATCTGGCAACTGAAGTAAGAGCAGTCTTGTTAATGTTTCTGGGCAGGGTCTGGGCGAAGTCTGATTAGTGCCAGGAGCAAACTACAATATACTAGTTGGTGTTATAATAATTCCTCAAAAGGAAAAATAAGACAAAAAGAGAGAGGGAGATAAACCACAAGAGACTCTTAAATATAGAGAACAAACTGAGAGTTGCTAGAGGGAGTATTGGGTGGTAGGTGGGCTAAATGGGTGAGGGGCATTGAGGAGGGCACTTGTTGGGATGAGCACTGGGGGCTGTATGTAGGTGATGGATCACTAAATTCTACACCTGAAATCATTACTACACTATATGTTAACCAACTTGGATTTAAATAAAATTTTAAATTTTAAAAACCAAAAACACACTTGTTTGTATCCAAACCCTTTGCGGTATGGTTGTGATCGCCTGTGTGTAGAAGTGCAGTCTCTTGGGGCGCCTGGGTGGCTTAGTCGGTTAAGCGTCCGACTTTCGCTTAGGTCACGATCTTGCAGTTCGTGGGTTTGAGCCCCGCGTCAGGCTCTGTGCTGGCTGCCAGCTCAGAGCCTGGAGCCTGTTTCAGTCTGTGACTCCCTCTCTCTCTGACCCTCCCCTGCTCACGCTGTCTCTCTCTCTGTCTCCTAGAAATAAAATTTAAAAAAAAATTAAAAAAGAAAAAAAGAAGTGCAGTCTCTTTCTCTACTTCCTGAAATTAGACCAATCAGGTGACCCAATTTCAGTCACAGAATGGCACCATTTTGAAGCCTAGCGTCAAGAAAACTTGAAAGGTGAGACATCCAGAGTAGCAAAGTAAGGAGCTTGGTGGGCTCTTCCCCCAGCAAAACAGCACTTTAACTAATGAAAATTAAAAACCAAACAATTTTTTCAAGTCTCTAAGAATTGTCCATATGATTTCACTCATATGCGGGATTTAAGAAACAAAACAAATGAGCAAAGTGGGGAGAGGGAAGGGAGAGAGCTGGCTACACAGGTGATGGGAATTCAACACTATATTGTGACTGTGATTCAACACTAGATTGTACATCTGAAACTATTATTACCCTGTATGTTAACTGGGAATTAAATAAAAACTTAAAAAAACAAAGAATAACTCCCCAAGCCCTTCACCACCTGGACCATCCCTATCTAAATCAATGGTTCCTCTATTTACTTGAGCCATAAGTGATTCATAATTGCTCTTTCCCTCTCCCCATGTTACTAATCCATCAACAAATCTTCCCACTCTCCAAAACATACCTGCAAGTGACCTCTTCTCTCCACTGCCATGTCATCCAGTCATCCATGCTCCCTGTCATCCCTCATCTGGATTTCTACCACAGCTCTCTTACTTGTCTCCCTACCCATCCCCAACCCCCTCTCCAAACAGAGATAAAAGTGATGTTCCTAGAGTATAAAATCTTCACTTTTCACGCTCCTCCAGTCTTCTTTGGATTTCTCAAACAAATCCATTCATTCCTACCTCAGGACTTCAGCATCTGTTGGGCCACCATCTAGAATATTCTCCCCCCATTCTCTATACATCTTGCCCCTCTCCTTCCACTAAGTTTTCAGCTCAAACCTCCTCCTCAGACAGATCTTCCCTGACCACACAGACAAAAGTGTTCCTGTTCCCTGTGATTCCCTATCACCATCTCTGTGATTTTCCCCTCAAACTCTGATAACTATCAATTACTCTAGCACCTAATTAAGCTGTGTTCTATTCATGTCTCTCATGCTTATCCTTGTATCCTAAGCATCTAACAGTACTCAGAGCTCAGATAATTTTGTTCCATGAATAAATGTTGTGTGAACATGACTTTTTGGTTAACAGTGTGTCATAGACTGACAGCATGGCTGTGACTATTCTAGGCGTTCTACCCAGATGCAATGTCCAGAGGTACAGAAGACCATCTCTTCCTGGTGCTTCCTCTGAAGCTAGGACATCTTGCCCAGAAGCCCCTCCCTCTTGGCTAGCCAGAATGAGATTACATAACCATGCTTAACCCAATTATTGGAAGAGAGATAGGACATGCCCCACCCCACCCCCACATGATTGGCTCAGACAAGAGTTTCTTTCCTGGGGGCATATAGCCCTCTGGGGGGTTACTGGAGATGTGTGTAAAGAGGGGGGTCAGGAGCTATCACAATGTCTGGACTTTGTTACTGGCATTTAGTGACCAGAAAATTTGAAATGCTAAGGCTTTTGCAACACCTAGGGCAGCAGACAAACTGGACTGTCCCATCACGGTGCCAGCAGTCCCCCTTTGAGAAACACGAACACCTGGACCAACCAGGACCTGCCCTCCAGGACTGGGCCAGTCCCCCTAAAGAACAAGATGGGGTGGATTCATGGGTCTGTAAGCAGGAATGGAGGTTGGGTAGGCAGTCAGCAATGTCTACCAAAAGGTCATTTTCAGCTGGATGCCATGTTGCCCACTTTTTATTGAAGAGGCTTCTGCCTGAATATTTTCAGTTATCACCTTAAATTCTTGAATATAGGATTGCTGAATCAAAAGATATGCCATTTTGCATTTTGATACACTGCTGAAATGTACTGCTAAGGTATGTTAACACCAGTGTAAGCACTATTTCAGAAGACAGGCAAGGTCCATGCGACAAACACTCCATGGGTACGACACTGAAGAGAGCCAAGCAGCCCACAGGACTATAGGAGGGGATTGGACTTTCAAGAAGGAAGGTGTTCACACTTGAGTTTCTGGACCACCTAAGATATATTTTACTCCTGATAATGGTAGCATGTGCACAAAGCACTTTCTCATTGGAAAGTTATAATCCTGTCAGCAAACAGGGTAGATATTATGTCTCTTCATCAGAAGGAAATGAGGCTCAGAAAATTAGAGATTTTTCTGTCATGGAAATATGAGATTCAATTTTTTTTAATGAATTAATGGGGGATGGGGGAGAGGGGAAGGGGGTGATGGGCATGGAGAAGGGCACTTGTGGGGATGAGCACTGGGTGTTATATGGAAACCAACTTGACAATTAACTATGAAAGAAAAGAAATTAATAAATAAATAAACAAAAACAAAAAAACAGAATACGCTAAAAAATAAAAATAAAAAAATAAAATGAATTAATGGGTAGATGAGATCTGCTAGAGTTACATCAACTGTAACAGAGCCTCAAGTCACAGTGGCTTAAACATCACAGAAATTCATTCTTTTTCTCATAGATCCTAGACTAGTATGGTCCCCCACAGAGCCAGAGAAGAGAATTCCTTTCATTTCATTGTTGTTCTTTTCTTTTCTTTAAGACTTTTATTGTTAAGTAATCTCTACACACAATGTGGGGCTCCAGCTCACAACCCTGAGATTTGTACAAGCTACCAACTGAGCCAGCTAGGCACCCCTTGATTTGTTGTTCTACCATTCTTTAGGAGTTGTCTTTATCTGATGGTCTAGTCAGATGGCTCAGGCCCATCTCCTTGCCCCTCCAGTGGGAGGGGCTCAGGAAGGGGAGCACATGCCCAGGAACTGGCTCATCACTCACTCACACCCTGTTACAGATGGGACCCACTTTCCTTTCAAAGAGGCTGCAGACTTTAGCAAATACTCCTGTGGAAGAAAAAGTCAATAGTCTCTGCCACAAATTCCAAACAGGAGTACTCTTCTGAAGACATCGTATTAATGAACTGTCCATTTCCAATCATTTTAAATAGAAGATATTATTGACCTGATATAAATCCAAGACAAAGACATAACTGTTCATCCCAGAACCTGTGAGTTGTGCACAAAATAATTACTTTTACATTCCCTCTAGGGTGGTGACTATAGTAGGTACTCTATGGATGTGACATGAATAGGTGAATGAATAAATGAAGAAAGAGTAAGTGAAAAATGAACTGGTGAGCTTTTTCTTCTGAGTTAGTTGTGCTATGAAATGTCTTTTGTGTAACAGTAATATCTGGATAGGACATATTTTAGCAACTAGAAATACATGTAATACTAAAAATTCTCTTTGCATATTCAGCCTTTCTCTGATAATACAGGATGCTGCTATGTCCCAAATCACCAACTACCATTCTATTAGGTAGCATGTAACATAGCCAATGGATAGAATATGTGGCCAAATTGCTAATTATTCTAAATTCACTGAACTTTTTTTTAAGTAGGTTCCACACCTAGCACAGGGCTCAACACGGGGCTCAAATTCCTGACCCTGAGATCAAGACCTGAGCTGAGATCAAGAGTCAGATTCTTAACGGACTGAGCCACCCAGGTGCCCCTGGACTTCTGTTTTTAATAGAACCATGATGGAGGGGCACCTGGGTGGCTCAGTCCGTTAAGCGTATGACTTTGGCTCAGGTCATGATCTCACGGTTTGTGGGCTCAAGACCCACAGAGCCTGGAGCCTGCTTCAGATTCTGTGTCTCCCCTTCTCCCTGACCCCCCCCCACCACTTGCACTCTGTCTCTCTCTCTGTCAAAAATAAATAAACATTTAAAAAAACTTGGAACCCTGTTGGTAGTTTTTCATTTGTGGCCTGGCTCTCAGAACAGCATAAAACGTGTATGTTGGTAACTTGCACTTTTTGGCATTTGGATTCTAGAAAAAATGAAGTTTTCTGTTTCTTTTCAAAGCTTATAATCAATAGCTCCCTCTCTGCTTTATGAGAGAAGGTTGCTATAATGCCAAAAACTTAAGCTCTGTTGCCGGAAAACCCTTACTTTCTGTCCTAGCTCTGTCCCTTTCTGTGTGACCTGAGCAAATATGGTTTTACCTCATTTGGCCTCAGTCTTCTTATCTGTAAAGTGAGGATCTTATCCGGATTGTGGTGAGGAGTAAACATAATACAGGAGATCTCAAAAAAATGATCTTGAAGCAAATAACCTAAGCATATTTTTACAATTACATATATCCATCATATCTGTCTGGGCCATATCTGTCATTTTGGAAATGATGATAGATCATGTAATTCATCTTAAAAGTCTAATTCAATGCTTAAAATTCTCTCTCTCTCTTTTCCTCTCTCCCCAGCTTGCATTCTCTCTCTCTAAAAAAAAAAAAGAAAAGAAAAGAAAAGAAAAAAAAAACAGAAATTTTAAAAAAAAGTCTACTTCAGGGTAAAGCAGAGCTCCCTTGAGTGTTTAAAGCCCAACACTCTGGGGGCACCTGGGTGGCTCAGTCAGTTGAGCGTCCGACTTTAGCTCAGGTCATGATCTCATGGTTCATGAGTTCAGGCCACGCGTTGGGCTCTGTGCTGACAGTTCAGAGCCTGCAACCTGCTTCGGATTCTGTGTCTCCCTCTCTCTATGCTCCTCCCCCATTCATGCTCTGTCTCTCAAAAATAAGTAAACGTTAAAGGAAAAAAAAAAAAAGCCCAACACTCTGCATGCTAGAGCACTCTGGAGTACAGTGTCTGCCCAAAAGCATATTTTTTAGCTCCAGTAGGTAGCTCTTGATGGCTTAGGAAAATCTTAACTGTTGCTTCTTTAACTTCTGCCACTTAGACATCTTTCTGGTTCCATCAGTACACAACTGGGTATGGTTTTCTTCTCTGCAAATAGACAACCTCCAGGAGAGTCTCAGGTTCCTTTTGATGCATGCTGAATCTGTGACAGAAAAAATACAAAAAAATGGCAAGACAGCCCTCTGATACGCTATCACCAGAAAAAACCTGTTAGAAATAAGTCCATCAACCCAACAAAAGGAGGGACCTGGAGCCTCAGAGTACAGGGAAGAGAGGCTTTAATCAATGTTCTTGCAAGGGCAGGTATCTGATGGACAGGCACACTCGGGGCAGTGAAGGCAGACAATTTCTCTGCTAGCGTGCAAGTCCCTCCCCTGGTTCCTTATTGGCTGAGCACTACAGAGATTACAGCCTTACCCAGTCATCGCCTAGGGGCCCTAGTAAGGCAAAAAGTAGTCTGACTGGAACACATGTACAGTCCCTGAGGTGATGTAGAGACTTTCAGTCCCTCCTCCCTTTGTTCTTTGGCTTATGCTCATTACAAAGCCAGTGAAAATAAGCCCCAAAAATGGAGAGGGGAAGAACCAGCAAGTGAAGTGTCTAAAGGTGTGGGACTCCTTTGGTGGTGGTGGTAGAGGGTTCATTCATATTTCCAATAGGTTGTAAATCTATGATTATTAGACAGCATAGTTTTTATTTGGTATTTATGAAAATGAATCATCTCCCTTACTTCTTTCTTAGCCCTATCTGATCCCGTCCACAAAATCCACTCAAAATACTTCCTTACGTTAGATGTGAACTTCAACTCACCTATGGTGTTTGGTGAGGCAGCAGTTACCAGGAGGACTGGAAATTGAGCCACTGCCTGACATTGCCAATGACTGAGTGCTGTCAGGATGCTATAAAGAAAAATTATCCAAAACTTGGAGTATCAGGTGAAAGGAAGGTACTAAGTGCTTATTTTATTTTTAACTTTTTAAAAATATTTATTTATTTGTGAGAGAGAGACACAGTGGGTGAGCAGGGGAGGAGCAGAGAGAGAGGGAGACAGAGATTCCAAAGTGGGCTCCAGGCTCTGAGCCGTCAGCACAGAGCCCGACGTGGGGCTCGACCTCACCATCAGTGAGATCATGCCATGAGCCAAAGTAAGACACTCAACCAATTGAGCCACCCAGCTGCCCCTAGCAAGTGCTTTTAATGTCATCTTGTCACTGTGTTTAACAAGCTGTGATACTGTGATTTAGAATAAGAAATATATATTTGGTCTTCCTTCATTCAGGTGAGAAGGACCTGGGCTGTGACTGGCATCTGGTGAGGAAGTGACAGTCTTACAGAACTGACCCCTTGATCTGTGGGATCTGATGCTCTCTCTGGGTAAATAGTGTCAGAATGGAGTTGAACTATTGGACCCCCAGCTAGTGTCCAAGAATTGCTTTGGTGTGGGGAACTCCCCCACCCCTTGCTAACACACAGTTGGAATTGGGTCCCATTCAAAGATTTTTTTTTACAGGGTCACTCAAAGATTCCTTAATCATCTAGGGGAATGTACCTTTGTTTGACCCATCATTTACCTATGATTAAACACTTGGGTTTTGTGAAGTTACATAGCAACTTCTAGATTCTGGCCAATGAGAATAAAAGTGATTCCTGTCTAGTAAACAAAACCCCTACGTATAGGTATTTACTGCCCTGTAGAATATTAACCAGAAATCTTATTCTAACATTTCTTTCTCCAATGCCTAAATCATCCCTGTTCCCCTATTCTCTTTGAACTAGCTTTATCATCCTACCGGTTTTTTCACTGATGAGTTGAACAAGTCTTTGATATTTACTCATCTGATTTTATGTTAGATTCATGTTTTTAACTTTTTTAAAAGTATATATAAAGATTTTGTTTCTAAGTAATCTCTAAACCCAATGTGGGGCTTGAACTCTCAACCCCAACATCAAGAGTTGTGGGCTTTACCATCTGAGCCAGCCAGGTGCCCCTTGAAAAATCTATTTTGACAATCTTCAACTTTATAATAGCCATCCTTCCATATCTAGATGGACTTTGCATGGGTAGTGTGCCCAGGGTCCCCAGGACCACCCCCAAATTTGGTGATTCCTTAGCAGGACTTTGAGGACTCAGCAATTAGTCATACTCATAGCTATGACTTATTACAGTGAAGATACAAAGCAGAATCTGCAGAGGAAAAAGGCACTTGGGGCAAAGTCTAGAGGGAACCAGGCACAGGCTTCCAGACCCTTCTTCCAGTACAGTTTCTGGTGCTTGATTCCTCTGGCATCATGTGACATTTCTAAAGTGTTTACCAGAGGGGTGCCTGGGTGGCTCAGTCAGTTAAGTGTCTGACATCGGCTCAGGTCATGACCTCATGGTTTGTGATTTCGAAAACCACATCAGGCTCTGTGCTGACGGCTCATAGCTCGGAGCCTGGATCCTGTTTCAGATTCTGTCTCTGTCTCTCTACCTCTCCCCTGCTCAAGTTCTGTCTGTCTGTCTGTCTCTCTCTCTTTCTCTCAAATATAAATAAACATTTAAAAAATTAAAAAAAAATAAAGTGTTTACCAGGAAGCTCATTAGAGACTCAATGCCCACAGCTTTGACTGGGGACTGTTGATGTAGGTACGTTCTTGTAGAGGCTGCTTTTAGGCAAGCAGACTTGAGCAATAGAATGTGGAGAGGGCCCATAGCGCCCACCTGGCTGAATACAGACAGGCCCATCAGGTGACCCACCTCAAAATACCCATTGGCCCTGACCAATGGAGAATCCCATATATCACACCTCCTCCTCTTCTCCCTTTAAAAACAGCCCCAACCCACTGCCTCATTGCAGACAGCCTCTTCTCTGTTATCTAGCCCACCACACCCTTGCACTGTATTCAGTAAACTTCTATCTCCTTTGTTCTGCCGCAAGTGAACTCTTTCACCTCGAGCATCACCAGCTTCCACCTGATCATCATCCCACATTTGGAGGCACCCATCCGATTAAGAGACACCCCATCTAGAGACCACACTTCTGTCTAGCATGCACCAAATTTCCAGATTCTCAAATGGAAAGCAAGGTATTCCACTAAGGACCACATTGTTTGCACAGTTTAGCGACAAGGAGCCTCTCTCATCAGTTCGAGAATGGTAGAAACTCTGAGGAAATCCAAGTTCCTGGATGCCAGCTGAGGACCCACCTGGCTGGCCAGCCTTTGTAAGGATAGCCATGTAGGCCTGCTCTCTCAATTCTTCTGCATAGCTAGGTTACAAGCTTATAAAGGACACAGAAGAAAGGCCTCCTCAGGGACTCCAAGGCACATTGCATGAGCTCTCTCCCATCAGCTCAGGCTGGCCAATGAGATGTAAGCGGAAGTTGTCAGGTGGGGCCTAAGGAAGGCTCAGGTAAGAGAAGGCTGACAGCTAGAGTATCCCTCTGCATGGCTCCACTTCCTCCTGTCCAGGAGTGTGGAGTCTTCAGCACCATCCTGTGAATGAGAGCATGGAAACCACTTTCTATGAATGGAGAATCAGGACAGAAGAAGCCTGGGCCCTGGATAACTCCAAGCATCCCCTCTACCAGCCCTGGACAACCTACTGCTGGCTGCTCCTGTGAGAACAAACCCCTCTGAATGTAAGCTGCTGTAGTCAGGCCACGGTTACTAGCAGCAACAAGCAATCCCCACTTTATGTAAAATTTACCTTTAAGAAAAGTTATGCACTCAATACTGCCAGACCTCTGAATTTACGGAAGCTTGTTTCCAATCCTGCAAACTTTTTTAACAGGCAGTTCCCAACTTGTGAACACAAATTTAAATTGCATTTGTAACGTGGATGTTTGGAATTCTGAAAACGTTTTCCCAGAGAAACATTATTAATTATATTTAGTTGCTAGATAAGTCCATAAAGGTCTATTTGGGCCACAATTTGGCTACACTATAGGAATCACTTAGTTCCAGGCTACTTGGAGCCACAGTTTGTTGTGTTTTACTGGTTGGTTAGAAATAAGATTATGGAGGAAGTATGTGGCCTTACCACAAGCAACTGGGGTTGAAGTGTTTTAAACAAGAAGAAAATGTAAGCAGATATACTATCTCTATCATCTATCTATCTATGAAAGCTTTAAAAAATTTTGAGTAGAGCTGGCACTAAAAATCTTCTCATGTGTAAACACAAACTTCCACTTTGATGAAACTAGGAGCCATGTTTCCTCAAAGCATAATGTATAAAGAGAGAAATCAGATGGTGGACTGGTAACTGACATAATGGAGGGGAAGAACCAGAAACCTTAGGGCTGTTAAAGAAAAAAGTATTCAATTACCCTTGTTAAAACACAGTAAGGCAGACTTTATTCAGGACAGGGAGAGAAAGGGGGCTCAACTGAATACAGCAATGGGCAAGTGGGAATTTACAGTCAAGGAGCAGAGTGAGAATCAGGGGATGGAAAATTACCAGGAGGAAACATCAGGTACAAGAAGATTCTAGTTGGTTAAGCTGATCTAGTAGGATCCTTGCTGAAGACAGGCCAGGCTGATCAGGCATCACCAGATGGATGGTGGAGGATGTGGAACCTGATCAGATATCAAGATGGTCAGGTATCAAGTGTGGAGAGTTCTGGTTAAAGTGACTTAGCAGGGTTCCTGCTAAAGCAGGATTTTACAAGGGAATGCACAGAGGGGCCTTGGAGAGGTTTCAGGAGCCCAACTAAAGTTTTGTCAAGCAAAGAATCTTTGTCAGCACCTGCAAAGAGGACACTGATGAGAAGCCAGTATTTAGCCTCATAGAAACTGGAAAGATCTCCGTAACTGGAGGCAGCGGGAACACTGGAGGTAGAGGTGGAGGGAGGGGTGCTGAAAATAGAAGAATGTATGGGTCTTTATAAGCAGCTGGACCTCAAGGTACCCACCACCACTCCAGAACCAGTAATCTCCCTGCCTTTTATTCAAGAGAGCTGAGGTTTCTGCTTGGGGATACTCATGGTGCCAGCCAGAGGACAGAGCGCTGGACTACATGGAAATATATATTCTCACCAAGTACCCCAAGCTCCTCCCCCACCCACCTCCCAGAATTCCTACAGCTAGGCGTCTACCTGCAGGTGGGAGACTAGAAGAAATTCCTCCAGGGAATTTGATCTACATACAGATGCTGGCATTTTGGTACTTCCCAATAAAAGTCTGGCATATGGGGTGCCTCGGTGGCTCAGTTGGTCAAGCATCCAACTTTGGCTCAGGTCATGATCTTGCAGTTTGTGGATTTGAGCCCCATGACGGGCTCTGTGCTAAGAGCTCAGAGCCTGGAGCCTGTTTCAGGTTGTGTCTCCCTCTCTCTCTGCCTTCCCCTGCTCGCACTCTCTCTCTCTCAAAAATAAACAAACATTAAAAAAAAAAAAAAGTCTGGCTTGCTGCCTGGAGTGGACATTTGTCATGGTATTTGCCTGCCCAGCAGTTTTTGAATATTCTTCTTATATCTGGAGAACTTTCCCCTGTAAAAAAAAATTTCTTTTAATGTTTATTTGAGAGAGAGATAGCACTTAAGTGGGGAAGGGAAGGAGGGGGAGGGAGAGAGAGAGAGAGAAAGAGAGAGTATCTGAAGCAGGCCCGAGGATGAAAGCTCAGGGCAGAGCCCAACGTGGGGCTTGATTTCACAACCAATCTCACAACTGTGAGATCATTAACATACCAAGAGTTGGATGCTTCGCTGACTGAGCCACTCAAGTGCCCTGAACTTCCGCCCTTAAAAAGTTCATGAATTCCTAGTACAGAAGCCAGAAATTCACTTTCCCAGCCTCCTTTGCACGTAGGGCCCAGGCATGTGATGCTATCAGTTAAGTATCACTGCACAGAACAGATTAAAAAAAATTTTTAAGTTTATTTATTTTGAGATGGGAGAGGGGCATAGGAAGAGGGAAACAGAATCCCACGCAGGCTTCATGCTGTCAGCACAGAGGCTGATCCGGGGAACAATCTCAAGAACTGTGAGATCATGACCTGAGCCAAAATCAAGAGTCAGTTGCTTAATCGACTGAGCCACCCAGGTGACCCTAAAATCTAATTTATAACATACTTACCAAGTACTCAATAGTACACAAGGTCTCCTATAAATCCCAGACTGAATGTAGGTGGAGATTTGCTGAACATAACCTTAAAGGGACCACTAGAGCCATGTCTGCCATCAACATGAAAGAAATCTAAAGTTACATGAACAAGTTTCAGAAAACTGAGCTTATAGAAGCTCGATGTGAAATTTCACTTCAACCTTTCATTCATGTATTGAAGGACACCTCTTATATGCAAGTTCACTTTTTTTCAAGGAAATATTTATTGCATATTGCTAGTGATTATATTTCACAGCAAAATTAAATTAAATGGATAAACTTTTCACAAACATAAATGGGAAATTAAGGCATCCATCGAATGCATGTGCTGAACCCAGTCCCGGTATTCAGCTTTCAACGGTTAATCAGGATTCTGGTCCAGGGCCACCAGTCCATGATTTCAAAAAGTTGACGATCCTGTCAGTGACTGGAACAAAATCTTCTTTATATGTGACAATTGTTTCCACGTAAAACCCTTTCGGGGGCTCGAGCATTTCATTTTTTGCGACATCCTTTTGCTCTACGTCATTACCTTTCAAAAAAAAAAAAAAGGAACACTTGAATGATGAACTTTTAACATACGACAGCAGGCCTTAAAATTATTAGTCAAGTCTCAGAAATCTAACTGAGGTGAGCACTACCCCCGCCCCCATCAGATTCCTGACACCATATTTCCCTTTTGTAAAAGGAAAAAACAAATACGACATGAGCACTACAGACACTGCAATGTTTTCAAATGCTCAATACTGGATATGTGTACTGTCAGGCCACTGACCATCTTCAGCACTTATTACCTAACAGCTTTACCCAAATGTACTTAACATATCGTACAATTAACTCCTTTGAAATGTACCACTGAATGGCTTTTAGTATATTCCTATCTGTGCAACAAGCGCCGCAATTTCAGAACGCTTTCATTCACAAAAAGAAACACCATTCCTTTTAGCAAGTCCTGCCCCAAGTCCTTGCCTTCAGCCCCAGGCAACCAGAAACTGTTACAGGTATCTATAGATTTCCAGCCTACTTATGAAGGCTCAGAGATTTCCTTTTCCGCCCAGTAACTGGGAAGATTTTTGTACTCGGCGGCGGGGGTGCTAAAGTGTTTGCTCGCCAACTGCGACGGGAGGTAATGTAACCGAGGCATCACCTCTTTAAATCACCGTCGAGGGTCTCTGACATTCCTTCTGGAGCCTTACACAGATTCGTCCAATTCTGAGTGTCAAAACGGCCTCCCCCAACAAACAAGACGTAGGGAGGAGGATTTAAAACGTAGTTCCGGGTAGATTCCCTTATAACGAATGGCTCTAAGCAATCTTTACCACTGGTTTTGCAGAATAAACCCGGTGCTTGCGGCACAGCTGAACCCCTTTATACAACCCGATGGGGACGCCTCACCGAAGGCTGCGGGGGGACCGTACCTGGTACTTCGCTCTTTTTCCGTCCTAAAAAAATAAAGGACCCCAGCACGGTCCAAGCGCCCAGCGCGTAGACCATAGACATCCGCCGGTACCAAGACGTGGCCTGGTCCGGACGCATGGCGGTGCTCCGAGAAGATTTCGATTCTGAGAAGTCCCGGGCGGAGGCGGGCCTTCCAGTCTGCGCGTCACAGCCCCCGCCCCCGCCTCCAATGGAGAGCCCACTCTGGGAGGCCGCTTCCTGCGTCGGCCCCTATGCACCCTGGGGCGTGTAGTCCCTAAAGTCGCGCAGGGGATTGCACTCCGAGTTGTGGGGTCTAAGCGGCTTCCGTGCAGGGCTGCGCACCCACTGCCTCGCATACCACGTGATGGGAACCAAATGACAATTTCTCTGAGCCGACTTCTCGTGCGGAAAATTGTAACCACCTGCCTTACGCAGGATTCAGATGGTATTTGTAAAGGTTAATTTCACTCCTCCAGCTCTCAGATATGCGGTAATACCGGTCTTCCTACTCAACTCTTCTCCATTTTCCTTTCTGGAACCCAATCTGGGTGAGGCTTGGGTCCCTCTTCGTCAAAGCTAATCCCTCCACTGGGCTCTGAGTCCTATTCTTTTTTATTGTTAAGTAGGCTCCACGTCCAACGTGGGGCTTGAACTCGGTGCCCTGGTACTCCTGGGTCCTATTCTCACAGCCTCCTCAGGGGCCTTTCCCATCAATTACACTACCCACATCTCAAAAACAAAACTGGGTCCACCTTTAACTTTTCTCTTATCCATACATTTCTTCAAAGCATAATCTACTTCCACTCCACCAGACCAGACAACTTGAGAGCAAACCTGATGTGCTTGGCACATAGAGGGCATTCAGTAAATTGCCATATTCAGTAACTACTTTTCAGCTATAGTCAAATTTGCCTTCTAAATCATTTGACACCACTGCTCCTTTCATGGCTTCAAAAATATAATCTTCTTTGGTATCTTCCTATCCTTTGCGGATCTTCTTTCACCCTCCAGAAATTGCTTTGCCATACACACACACACACACCTCTAAATGGATGGGCATGGAGGAGGGCACTTGTGGGGATGAGCACTGGGTGTTATATGGAAACCAACTCGACAATAAACTATTTGTAAAAAAAAAACAAAAACACACAACAACTCTAAATGGATCATAGGCTTGAATGTAAAAGCTAAAACTACAAACCCATAAGAAAACAAAGGAGAAAATTTGCCACCTTGGGATAGGTAAATATTTTGTATAATACAGAAAACATGAACCATAAAACAAACATTGCTAGGGACACCTGGGTAGCTCAGTCGGATTAAGTGACTCTTGGTTTCTGCTCAGGTCATGATCTCACGATTGGTGAGTTTGAGTCCTGCTCTGAGCTCTGTGCTGACAGTGCAGGGCCTACTTGGAATTCTCTCTTTCTCTCTGCCCCTTCTGTTCTCTCTCAAAAGAGGTAAACAAACTTAAAAAAAAAATTGGTAAATTGGATGTTTTCAAAATTAAAGCTTTTACTCTTCAAAAGTCACAGTTAAAATGAAACAAGCCACAAAATTAAATATTCAAATACCTATATTTGGCCAAAGACTTGTATCCAGAATACATAAAGACAACTTACAACTCAATTTTAAAAAGACAACCCTATTAAAAGCCAGGCAGCAAATTTTAACAAACTCTTAACCAAAGATATACAAATGGACAAGAAGCACAGGAACATCATTAGTCAAAACAGAAATGCAAATTAAAACCACAAAAAAGACACCATTACACACCTATTAGAATGGCTAGAATTTACATGAATACCAAGAGATGTGAGGATTTGGAACAATCAGACCTATTACTTGTGGGAACATAAAATGTCACAATGTCTTTGCAATACTGGCAGTTTCTTAAACAGTTGAACATACACCTATTGTATGACTCAGATATTCCATTCTTATTTATCCAAAAGAAATGAAAACATCCACATAGACATGTTTATGGTGTTCACAGAGCTTTATGCATAAGAGCCAAAAAAGGGAAACAATCCAAATCGATATCAACTAGTGAATGGATAAATGAAATGTGGCATCAAAATAAAAAGGAACTACTCAGCAAATAAAAAGGAACTACTGAAACATGCAGCTATGTGGTGAGTCTTAAATGGATTCTGCTAAGTGAAAGAAGCTAGACACAAACAATACCAGACAAAATTTTAGAAGCAAACTAATCTACAGTGGGACAAAGCTGACCAGTAGTTGCCTAAGGAAATCTTTGAGGGTGATGGAGATGTTCTATATGGTGGTGGCGGTTTCATGAGTGTACACCTGTCAAAACTCATTGAACTGTATGCTTTAAATGGGTGCAGTCATTGTAAATTATACCTCAATCAGGTTGCTAAAAACAAAACAAAAACATTGATATTCTGTTCAAAGCTCGCTTCTCTTCTCATCCTGAGCAACTTTATTCATGTTATTTGTTAATGACTGAAATCTCCAAATTTTCCTGAAAGTCAATTTGTATGAATTACTGCCCACCTGCTAGACATTCTGCTTTATCTCACAAGCTGCTTAAAATGAATGCCCAGAACTGAATTTATCAGTGCTAGGAAAGAAAGAGGAAAGAACTCTTTCCTTCCTTTTCTGTAATTCAAAGAATGATTGACATGAAACCTGAACTCAGACTCTTGCCTGATATCCCATTTTTCACCTCTGTCTGAACACCTGCCTCTTTCAGGCCTCACCTGGATTCCAGCTTCCTCCCATCCATCCTGCCACTCTCTAGTGTGTGAAAAAAAACTCTAACTGATCCTTTCCCCTGCTTAAAATGTCAAGAGGCTTTCCTTGCCTTGAAGAGGGATTTCAGAGTCCTTATTAGGCACATTGGCTCCATGCTTCCTTGCTCAGGATGGCTGCTTTCCATACAATACTACTCCCCACCTCCATGTTCTCTCTGGAAACAGCCACCGGTACCCAGAGGTGGCACCTGCATGGCCATGTCTTCAATACTGTCACCCAATGGTGCCACCTCACATCAGGACCTAAATTCATTGTCACTGAAGAGAACACCAGAGCAAGGTGGGTCTCCACATTCTACCTTCTGTTAATTTGAAATGGAAAGGACCAAAGTGGAATAGGTTAAACCTTAATCTGTATATGTAGTTTTCTGTACCCTTTTATATGATGTATCTCAATTAAAAATTATTTCCAAAAAGTAAGAAAAATATTCTATGGAAAAGGTACATAAACTAAAAACGCTGGGCATTTAAAATGTAAGTGTTGGGGCACCTGGCTGGGTCAGCTGGAAGAGCATCCAATTCTTGGTATTGGAGTTGTGGGTTCAAGCCCCACATTGGATGTAGAGATTACTTAAATAAACTTTAAAAAATGAAATGAAATAAAATGTGTTAAACACCTTAAGATAGGTAACCCTCCCAGAACACACACTAAAGGCAAAAGGCAGTAATATAATTTCAAAATATAAAGAAGAATCAGTCTAGATGGTCCAACATTCAATTAATAGTTTTCCAGCTTTGCTTTTCTACATAGCACTGAGTACCTTTTAGTAAATTATATAATTTAGTTCCATTTTTTAAAAAATTGTTGGTCTTCCCTAACCAGAACATAAGCTCCACAAAAGCAGAAATTTTTGGTTTTTTGCTACATTCTCAGTGCCTGTAAGACACTCCATACATAGCAAATACTGAACAATTATTTATTGAGTGAATGAAAAAATAGCTCTAAAGTTCTGAGAGAAAATTATTTTGGACCTAGAACTTTACACTTAGCAAAGCTATCAAGTATGAAGATAGAATAGATTCAGTCAATTATCTCCCATGTAATTTTTTATAGAAGATAGCAAATGACTTCTGGAATAAAGAGTAGAACTAGTCCAGGAGTCCAGACAAAAGAAATTCCTGGATGGTTGTTGTCGTAGCAATTGGCCTGTGATTAAAGGGGAGATCAGTGACCTTCAAAGAAGAATGGACTCCATTCAGTAGAATAAGAAATTTGAATTTCTGAATAAATAGAAAACAAAATCTTCATCAAAACAAAAAATTAGAAACTCTAGGGAAAACAACATTATAATAAGTCATGATGTGAAAAGGAAGCAAACCAACCCATGTGGTGCAAGAATGTGAACACAGTGACTGATTTTGTCACTGGACAGGTTTTCCTTCAAGTTGTAGAAGGGCTGAGGCAGCAAATCCCTGGAGAAACATGTAATACCACCTGACCGAACATGGACAATCTTTATATTATCACAACTGTGTAAATGGTATTTATTAGTTTTCAACTTACAGAATGAACTTTCAGACAAAAGACATAACTATGGTTATAGGTCAGAATCTAAATTTTACCAACTTTGATAAATAGAAAAATAAAGGTGTATCTGATCAGAACTGGGTGGTGGAGAGAAAGGCCTTACGTTCCTCATTCTGGAAAATGGTAATTGAGAGACATTGGCTAAAACTGATACAGCAACAACAATCTTGAAAGGAAAGGTTAAAATCAGTCACATCTGAACAGTATGTCTAGGCTCAGAGAGTGGAGGGAACTGTTATTTGTTACAAAACACCAGAGGATAAGTTTTGTTTCTTTTTTTTAAAACCATGCATATATTACTTTGCTTAAAAAACAGTGCCTGTTAAAGTTATTTTACTTGATGCCCAAGATAAACGTGCTATTACTTTGTTACAGTTATTTATGCCCATCAGTCACTCTTTAAAGAAAAAAATTTTTAATGTTTATTTATTTTTGAGAGAGAGAGAGCATAAGCAGGAGAGAGACAGAGAGAGAGGAAAACAGAATCTGAAGCAGGCTCCAGGCTCTGAGCTGTCAGCACAGAGCCTGGTGTGGGGCTCGAACCCACAACTTAACCCGCAAGCTGAGAGATCATGACCTGAGCTGAAGTCGGATGCTTAATTGACTTGAGCCACCCAGGTGCACCTCCATCAGCCACTCTTTATGGCTACCTGGGTTGGGCTGGGCTGGGCTGTTTACATTTGAGTTAGGGACGGTGCACTCCAGACAACTCGACCTTGAAAAAGTTTCACATATTTCAAGCTTTCCTTTGGTCTATTAACATTTAGACAGAAAATGATGATTAACTTCAGGAAATATCTCTTGGGGGAGTCACTTAAAATACACACAAACACACATAGACACCTCAGGAAACCAAATTTGCATTAGCATTATTTTATCTAATGTGCTTTAACTAGATTTCTTTCCTTTCTGATCATTATGATTTTTATCTAAGTAAGTTGCCAAAATACATTACCTCTGATTTTATAGAAGTGAGAAATTAGGATACAAAAAGCATATAAACATCTACAAGTACCAAAACATTTATGACCTTACAATTTCATGTTGCAAGAAAAGGGGCACAAATAAGGAATACAAAATAAATTATAATCTAAAGAGTTACATACAATGCTTCCTTTGATTATTTATTAAAACTTACAAGGAAAGTGAAAGGAACGTTTTTAAGCCATTATAGGCAATTATGAACACAATCTGACAACGCTCAGCTCACATCTCCAGCTTAACAAGCACTGGACACAGCCAGCTTCTTCAAATGATCCATGAACACCTGCAGGCTAACATCGTCAGTTAGGATGGGTGCTCCTGTTTCCTGAAATTTAATGGTAAAGATTTATTGGCAGGTATCTCAAAAACTAGTTAGAATTCATCAATTATTAAGGACCTTCCCACCTCAGAACATTCACAGTGCTTCCCCCTCTGCTGGGAGTACGCCCTCTGCTTCACTAACCAGTCTTTCAACTGAAGCATAATTTCCTCACAAAACCCTTCTCTGAGCCACTGAGTTCAGGCCATCCCTGCCACTACAGACATCTCTGGGCATATGCCCTTTTACTTTAATCCTCTCCATAGTTCTGATGACCTGTCCAGAGTCTGACTCCTCATCAGGCATAAGCTCCTAGAGGCAGCACTCCGTGTCCCATCTTCCCCATCACACTAACAGCACCTAGCCCAGTGCTCTTTCATGCCCTGCTTACAAGAGAAGCTCGATGAGGGTGTATTTACAAATGAGTGGATCAGTGTGTCCACTGAATAACAGGTGGATATTTGTATTACCAGAAAATGCTCGTGATTTATGTAATGCTAAGGGAAAAGAACTGAATAGAAACTTTGGCTTCCAGTAAGATCCCAAACTTGTAAAAAATAAAAATACACATGATGTATATATGAAATGTGTACATCACTACCTACAAAGAAGCTAGAAATACTTAACTCTAGACAGTGGCATTATAGGTAATGTTAATTTTCTTCCTTAATCTTTTCTTTAACATACTCAAATTTTCCAAAATGATACTACCATTATAATTAGGAAAATGTAAGCATAATTAAAGTTTTATAAGAAAATTTCTTCTAGGAATAAGGAGTAGATCTGATTTTCCCTATTCCTTCCACTATGTACAACTAAAAATCCATGGACACTTTATATAAAACAAACGTAAGAAGATTCTAAAAGGTGGAGAGAAGAGAGCAGATGAACCAAGGGCCCTGAGGCCCACAGAACAACACAGTGATGAGTTCCCTGGGTTTCCTTTTTGCCTCATATCTCAGACCTGGAGCTGAAGAGGCTAGCAAACAATCACTGCACACAGATAAAAACATCAGAAAAAAGCCAACTTTCTCCAGCTAAAGGACCAGCATAGCCTAGGAAGACAAAAAAATGCTAGATAATAATGGCTGCACTCCAAAGGTGACAGAAGTTACAGTGGCCCAAACCACACCAGCCTAGGCTGAGTGGGCACCTTAGACTGATACCTTCACAAGACAGCAACAAGGGACTTCAACATCCCCACCAGGATGCTGGCAGAGAAGGTCAAGGATGGCACTGGGAATTTTATCCCCAATGGCCAGGGGGACATCTCCCTAGCCATGGTATCAGTAGAGACCATTCAGGGAGCCTATAATCCCCCCCCTGCCTGGCAGTAATAAGATGTCCTCCATGTCCCCTGCACTGGGTATCAGAGGCAGCCTAGCGGAGAGTCAACACTTTTCATTACCACCTAACACAGATAAGGCCATATCCACCCTGCGATTCATGGAGACGAGGTAGGGAGCTGGAATGCTCATCTGCGCTCAGCAGTAACAAGGAATTGTCCTTCACCCAGGTGTTAAGAGGCCAATGGAAAACCTGGTTTGCTTTAAGTGAATGAAAAACAGACAATCAGCAGGTATTAAGCTGCCTACAGTGTTAGAATGATCTGACAGAGACTTCAAAGCAGCCATGACAGAAATGCTTCAATAAGCAATTATGACAACACTTGAAACAAAAAGTAGAAAGCCTCAGCAAAGAAAGTCTCAAGAAAGCAGTAGACATAAACAAGAATCAAAGGAAAATGTTACAACTGGGAAACACAGAAACAAATAAGCTCAGTGTATGAGCTCAATAGCAGAGAAGGAACAGAGAAAATAATCAGTGAACTGTACGATAAAATAGTAGGAATAATGCAATTGAAACAGAAAGAAAATAGGTGGGGAAAAAAATGTACAGGGCCCCAGGGATATGTGGACTGTGAAAGACCTGACATGTATGTCACTGGAGTCCCAGAGAAAAAGGAAAAAGAGGATTGGCTGAAAAGTTATTCAAAGAAATAATGACTGATAACTAACCAATTCTGGCAAGACAGATAAATATACAGAATCAAGAAGCAGAGCAGTCTAAACAGGCTAAATCTAAAGACATCCACACCAAACACATGGTACTTAAACTTCTGAAAACTAGTGTTAACAAAGAAGCAATTCTGAAAGCAGGCAGAGAAATATCTTACATACAGGGGAAAAACAATGAGAATGACAATTTCTCATTAGAAACCAGAGAGACCAAGAGACAGACAGCAAAATATTTTTCAGCTGGCTGAAGGAAAGGATGGCCACCAGAATTCTTTATCTAGAGAAAATGTCCTTCATGAATGAAGGAGAAATCAAGATTCTCAAATGAAAGAAAATTAACAGTCTATTACCATCAGACCTAAAAGAATGGCTAAAGGTGGAGTACCTGGATTGCTCAGTCGGTTGAGTGTCTAACTCTTGATTTCAGCGTGGGTCATGGTCCCAGGGTCATGGGATCAAGCCCCTGTTGGGTTCCATGCTGAGCATGGAGACTGCTTACAATTCTCACTCACTCTCAAAAAAAAAAAAGAGAGAAGAAGGAGAAAAAGAAGACAGAGAAGGGGAAAGAGGAGGAGGAGGAGGAGGAAGAAGAAAAATGGCTAAAGAAAGATCTCTACCCAAAAAGGAAATGATAAAAGAAGGAATCTGGGAGTATCAAGAAGGAATAAAGAACACAGTAAGCAAAAATATAGATAAATATAATTAGATTTGCATCTTCTCCTGAGATTTGTAAAATTATATTTTATGTTTGAAGAAAAACTGTAACACTAATGCATGTAGAAAAAATATTTGACAAAATTATAAATAGGGTAAAGGAATATAAATGGGAGTAAGTTTCCTATACATCACTTTAACTGGTCAAAAAGCCATCGGTAAACTATAATAATCTATGTATATAATGTAATATAATGCTCTACTATCTACAACCAGGAGTGACAACTAAGAAATGCTACACAAAGAGATATACTCAAAAACATTATAAATGAATTAAAATGGAATTCCAGGGGTACCTGGGTGGCTCAGTTGGTTGAACATCTGACTCTTGAGTTTGGCTCAGGTTACGATCCCAAGGTCATGGGATCAATCCCACACTGGCTTCTGTGCTGAGCATCCTGCCTGCTTAACATTCTCTTTCTCTCTCACTTTGGCCCATTATTCCCCTACTAGTGCTCTTTCTAAAACAAAATTTTTTTTAAAAAATGGAATTCTAAAAAATGTTCAAATCATCCACAGGAAGGCAAGAAAAACAGAGAAATGAAAACCAGAGAAAACAAAAAATAAAATAGACTTAAGCTCTAACATATCATTAATTACATTAAATATAAATGGTCTAAATGCACAAACTGTAAGAGTTTAACAGAGGAGATTAAAAACAACAACCCAACTATGTGCTGTTTATAAGAAATTCACTTCAAATATGAGAAAAGAAATAGGCTGAAAGTTAAAGAATGGTAAGAGATATAACATGCAAATATCTTTTTGCGTGAAAAATAAAAGGAAAGCAAGAATGGGCTTTATTAATGTCAGACAGACATCACTGCAAACAAAATGGCCAGAGACAGAAAGAGACATTATATAATGATATAAAGTCAACCCACCAGAACATAGCAATCCTAAATGTCTATGCAACAAACAACAGAGCTACCAAATGTGTGAATGAAAACTGACAGAACTGAAAAAAGAAACAGATAAGCTCACAGTTAGATTTGAAAGCTCTCTCAAAAACTGACAGAACAACTAGACAGATAATCAGCAGGGATATGTAAGAACTCAACAATATCAACTAACAGGATCTAAGAGACATTTACAGTACTCTCTATACAACAGAATACACATTCAAGTGACCATGAAATACACAGATCATATGTGTGTGTGTACACACACACACACACACACACACACACACACACACACACACACCAAGACAGACCATAGCTTGGACCATAAAGCAAACTTCAACAAATTTAAAATAACTGAAAACAAGGGTGCCTGAGTGGCTCAGTCGGTTAAATGTCCAACTCTTAATTTCAGCTCAAGTCATGCTAACAGTGCAGAGCATACTTGGGATTCTCTCTCCCTTTCTCTGCTCCTCCACAGCTCGTGTGCTCACTTCCTCTCTCTCTCTCTCTCAAAAGAAATAAACTTAAAAAAATAGTTGAAATCATACAAGGTATATACTCTAACAACAATGGAATCAAAACAAAAATCAATAACCCAGAAATAATAAAATAATCTCTAAATACTTGGAAACTAAGCAATACATTTTTTTTTTAAATTTAGGGTGATGCTCACTTTTTTTTTTTAAGTTTATTTCTTTTGAGAGAGAGAAAGAGCACAAGCAAGTGGGGGAGGGACACAGAGAGAGGAAGAGCGAGAATCCCAAGTAAGCTCTGTGCTGTCACTGCAGAGCCCGACGCAGGGCTCAAACTCACAAACCATGAGATCATTACCTGAGCCAAAAAAATCAAGAGTCAGATGCTTAACCAAATGACCCACCCAGGCACCCCAACTAAGCAACACTTCTAAATAAATTTAAAGTACAAGAAAATACTGATTACAAACTCAACAAACTGAAAACAAAGACAACAAGATATGAAAAGGAGATAAAGGTATTCACAGAAAGGAAGAAATAAATTGTTTTTATTTGTAGATGACATGATTATCTATGTTGAAAATCTCAAACAATCTACAAAAAGCTACCAGAAGGAAAGTCACAGGATATAAGATAAAAATACAAAAATTAATTGTATTTCTATATACTAGAAATGAACACTGGGGCACTGAAATCAAAACTACAATACCATTCACATCGCTAAAA
>NW_027551566.1:3830592-3863600 GCF_008692635.1 Crocuta crocuta
AAAACCATACAAAAACCAAAAAAAAAAAAAAAAAAGTGAAAACATTCAACCTTAAAGAAAGAGAAAGAAATCAAAACACAATGAAGAGACATACTGAGTTCATGGATTGGAAGGCTCAACATAGTAAAGATGTCAATTCTCCCCCAAATTGATATAGAGAATTGATGTTATTCAGTTTTAATGTTTATTTTGATAGACAGCGTGAGTGGGGGAGGGGCAGAGAGAGAGAGACAGAGGCTCTGAAGCAGGCTATACACTGACAGTAGTGAGCGCAATGTGGGGCTCAAACTCACAAACCGTGAGATCATGACCAGAGTTGAAGTCAGATGCTCTGCTGACTGAGCCACTGAGATGGCCCTGAATTGATGTAATTTTTATCAAAATCCCAGCAAGAGTTTTTAAAGACATAAATAAGATTATTCTCAAACTTTTATGTAAAAGCAAAGGAACTAGAATAGCTAAGACAATCTGAAAAAGAAGTGGAGAAACCAGTCTACCTGATTTTAAGACAAACAATACAGTTACAGTAATAAGACTGTAGTATTGGTAGAGGGATGGAAACACAGATCAACATAACAGTGAAGAAAACCCAGAAATAGACTCAAACAAACATGACGAGCTAACCTTTGACAAAGATGCAAAAGTAATTCAATGGAAGCAAGACAGGCTTTTTGACAAATGGTTCTGGAGCAACTAGACATCCATACACAAAAAATAAAACTAAGTCTCACATTGTACAAAAAAATTAACTCAAATGGATCACAGACTGAAATGTAAATATAAAATCAGACAAACACAGGACATCTTTGGAATCTAGGGCTAGGCACAGAGTTCTCCGAGTTGGCACCAAAAACATAATCCATAAAAGGAAACACTGATAAAAATGAACTTCCTAAAAATTAACCAGTTTTGCTCTGCAAAAGACCCTGTGAAGAGGATGTACAGACAAGCTACAAGTGAGTGAAAATATTTACAAACCACATATTCAACAAAAGGCTAGCACATAGAGCACATAAAGAACTTAAAACTCAACAACAAAAAAGCCAATCCAATTATAAGATGGATAAAAGAGATTTCATTGAAGAAAACAGATAAATGGAAAAGTATATGAGAAGATGCTCAGCATGATTAGCCATCAAGAAAATGTAATTTATTATTTTATTTATTTTTTTTAACTTTATTTTTGAGAGAGGGAGAATGGGCAGGAGGAGAGAGAGAGAGAGAGAGAGAGGGAGAGAGAGAGAATATCCAAGGCAGACCGTGCACTAACCATAGCCAGCTAGATGCGGAGTTTGAACTCATGAATTGTGAGATCATGACCTGAGTCGAAGTCTGACACCCAACCAACTGAGCCACTCAGGTGCTCCAAGAAAATGTAATTTAAAACCACAATGTTATACCACTATACACCTATTGGAATAACTAAAATCAAAATGATGACAGTGCCAAATGTGGACAAGGATGCAGAGAAACTGGATCACTCACACATTGCTAGTGAGGATGCAAAAGGAAGCAGTCTATCCAGAAAACAATACCGCAGTTACTTAGACTAACCACATGACTACCATACGACTGAGCAAATGTACTCCAGGGCATTTATCTCAGAGAAAGGAAGACTTATGTTCATAAGTAAAGCATACGTGAATATTTACAGCAGCTTTATTCCTAATAGCCAGCAACTGTGAACCCAGATGTCCTTCAGTGGGTGAATGATTAAGCAACTACAGTACATCTCTACCATGGAATACTACTTGGCAAGTAAAAAGGAACAAATTACTGATACATGGAATAACTTGGATGAATCTTTAGACAATCATGTTGAGGGAAAAAAGCCAGTCCCCAAAGGTCATGCACCATGTGATTTCACATACATAACATTCTTGATGACAAAATCACAGAAGTGGAGCACACAGCAGCAGTGGCCAGGTGTCAAGAAACGGGTGGTGGCAGAAGGGAAGTGAGAGTGACTGTACAAGGGCAAATGAGAGATCCCTGTGGTGATGGAAGTGTGCATCTGGACCATATCTACATCAGTACCCTGGCCATGACACTGCATTATGCTTGTACAAGATGTTCCCACTGCGGAACACGAGGTAAAGAGCACAGAGAATGTCTCCACATTATTTCTCATACCTGCTTGTAAATTTACAATTACCTCCAAAGAAAGTTTAACTTTAAAAAGTGTAACAAAATGGAGGAAAAGAAAAGACTTATTTGAGAAAGACATAAATGTTAGGAATAACTAGATACAGAAGGAATCAGAGGCTAGAAAGTGAGGAGGAGGCAGAGCCAGTGGTAAGCAGGAGTAGATGTTTTTGCCCTGGACCCTTGGGGGAGGGGGGATGGAGGATGGAGAAGGGAAGACGAGGGAGAGGGCTTGGGGAAAATGTTGCTGCATCTATGAGGAGAGCCAAATGCAGGTCACGCTACAGAGTTCTGTCCTCTGGCCGAATCTGTCATATTACCCTGTGTATTGCAGAAGGGAATCCACACCAGTGTCCCCTCCTGCCCCAGCTATGTTATTCAAAGTTTCCACCTACCCCACCACCCCCCAGCAAAATACATTAGGCAATTCTGTCTTTAAGGCCAAAAGGGATCCATTTGGTAACAAGTTTTTCAAAAAGAGCCTAGCCTCCTCCCCTAGATACCTGACAATTTCTTACCTGTCCCCAAGCATACAGGTTATTGTGTGTCTGAGATGGGTTCACTTTGGACAAAAGGAATCGGGCCTTTAAAAAAGCAAGACATTTAAAGATTACAATGGCATTATTATTAGTGTAATAGTAACAACTGTTTACAACATTTTTTTTGTTAAATTAGCATTTTTCTACCACATAGGAACCAATTTCTTTAATGTAAGCCAATAATCCCCATTTATAACGGTTCCCGAAACATGAGGTATGTTTTATTTTGGCAACCCTCTACTTTTACGTTAACTTGTTTTTTTACCACTCATTTAAGAAGTCATATTTGGAAGTTTGGCTGAATGTCAATTTATGTCACCACATAAAATATTAGCTATGCCACTGGACTTATAGCCATGAAAATACGTCAGGAAACCAACAGAACATGAGAGCTGGAATTCAATTCACTTACCTGGCTGCCTCCGTGCTCCGTGTTAATGTAACGTGGCATCGGGAAGCGCGCCTGCAGAATCTCTTGAGCGTCATCCAGTGGTGCCTGCAGAAGATGCTTGAAGTTTTCGTACTCGGGCATGTCCTGGTACCCAGCTTTACGCCACTGGGCTATGGTCTGCACCAAAACAAACCAACCAAAACCATTGTGGAAACACCAAAACAACAGTCTTCCTTGACACACTTGACACTTCCACCACCACCGAGAACGTGTTTCCCATGAGGAAGTCTTACATCAAGAACGACGAGTTGCAGAGAGGAGAGCAGAGCTGGGGAGTGTAAGTATGTGTAAGCAAAGAGGTGCAGCCAGGACACCCGCACCTACAGGTTCTCCCAGAAATGTCACAGCCATCAGTCACACCTCTTCCCTTTTTCTTTTTAATGTTTGTTTATTTTTGAGAGAGAGAGAGAGAGAGAGCAAGCAGGGGTGGGACAGAGGATCTGAAGCGGGCCCTGCACAGACAGCAGAGAGCCTGATGTGGGGCTTGAACTCAAGAACCATGAGATCATGACACCTGAGTCGAAGTCAGACACTTAACCAACTGAGCCACCCAGAGGCCCCACACCTTTCCTTTCTAACTGTACATACCAACTAGCTACAAACACCCAGGGAACGGCTGTCCCAAGGAGCCCCCTTCCTTTCCACGTCCACTGCCATCACTCGGTCCAGCCTCTCATGTCCTTCCAGCTGGTAGGGAAAGGGATTTGTCAGATTCCTACATAGAATCCATTCCCTCTTCTCTTTCCTCAGGGCACACTTCTACGCCCTTGTCTAGTGCCCTTGTCCAGTGCTTAGTGTCACACAGACTCATTCCCATCTCCCCGGGTCTCTGAGTTGGGATACTCTTAACTGGGGAGAGAACAGCTGCAAGAATCAAAGTGTGGGTGTTCACTAGGCAAGTTTATACAGGCAATAAACCTATCTCCCCACCTCAGCTAACACTGTGTCTCACCCTCTTTTAACCCCAAGAGCAATGCTCTAGAAAATGTCTTGCGCACACCGGAAATCAAAAAATATATGCTGACTGATTAATATATCTTTATAAGTAACCTGAAGTGCTTTCACATGTTATTTAGGGGACATTAAAAAAGAAAACAGTGAGAGGGAAATGGAATAAGAGGATGTAACAAGTGATCAATAGGTTTTAAAAACAGAACTATTCATCTGATACCAGAAAGAGGATTCTCTTTAGATGCTTCCTTCTGCAGCCTGCTCTCCCTTCTTCTCAGAGTTTCCAGTAACACTTTCCAGGTCTTAATTTTTTTTATTTACTTATTTTGAGAGAGAGAGAGAGAGAGAGCACGTGTGAGCAGTTCAAACAAGTGCGGGGCAAGGGCAGAGGAGAGAGACCATCCCAAGCAGACTCTGCACAGTCAGCACAGAGCCACCTCAGGGCCTGATCTCATAAACTGTGAGATCATGACCTGAGCCGAGATCAAGAGTCAGATGCTTAACCGACTGAGCCACCCAGGTGCCCCTACCAGGTGTTAAGTTCTGACTGATTGGTGGCATGGAGGAAATGCCTATAACCTTGTTTGGGTCCAAGTATTCATCAGAACACCCACAACCAGCAGACTTGGGGCTTTTGGTGAGTGAGAACTATGTCATTATCTTTGTCTTTAGAACCCATTACTTGCATGCAAATGGAAGGTCCTCAATAAACGTATGAACGAACAGGATGGGGGTTGTGGTCAGAAATGTCTGAGAGGGGTAAGCGGAAGGCCAGAAACCTAGTCATAATTACTGCCCCTATAGGAACCGGTGGGAACAACAATTGGTCACCCAAAGGCCCTTGGTCTAGGACCATTACTGAACCCTATCGTCGGTGGGCAAGCAGCCAGCAGAGTGAGCATCAATATGCTGAAAACTATACAAATATGCATATTAATATCAGGAAACTAAGTCATTCTAGTTATTTATTTATTTATTTATTTATTTTATTTCTAGGGGAGAGAGAGAGAGAGAGAGACAGCGTGAGCAGGGGAGGGTCAGAGAGAGAGGGAGTCACAGACTGAAACAGGCTCCAGGCTCTGAGCTGGCAGTCAGCACAGAGCCCGACGCAGGGCTTGAACCCATGAACCGCGAGATCATGACCTAAGCGAAAGTCGGACACTTAACCGACTAAGCCACCCAAGCGCCCCTAAGTCATTCTAGTTGTTAAGGGAATTCTGAAACACAATGTATACCTTTGCAGGACATCTGAAATCACATCTAACGTAAAGACACTAGGAAGTCATGTCAATCACTAGAACAATTTATTGACAGTAAGGAATGGACAGCAGAAAAAGAATGTCAATGAACATAATGCTCACTGAAAGGATTTTCTTCAGAGGAGCCATTCCCTTTCTTAGGAAACCCCTTTGAGAAAGAAAGGGCTTCTCCCCTGAAAGCCATACACAGTCATCCTCGGGATCCACAGACCCATTGTAAGGGTAAGCATGCCACCTTTTTTTAAAAAATTTTATTTTTAAATAATCTCCACACCCATTGTGGCGCTCAAACTCACAACCCTAAGATCAAGAGTCGCACGCTCTACTGACTGAGCCAGCCAGGTGTCCCCCAACGTTATTTTATCAAAGAAAAACCTTAGTCCCAAACTTACTGTTTACTAGTGACTCTCACGTAACTCTGAAAGGACAGCAGTGTGTGTGAAAAGTTGACTGAGGAAAAGTAAAGTGACCTTGCCTGACAATTCAAAAAGCAGTAAGTTATAGAGATTTACTTAGAGCAAATAAAATTAAAATTACCAAATATACAAATACCTGCCCCCCTCAGGGACCTGAAAAAAAATTTCATTCAATAGAATAAAAACTGCTATCCTCATAATAAACATGAGGACATGTTTATTGTTTTCTAAGCCCAAATTATTTCAAATGTTATCAAAACTTAGATTAATAAAAATAAAGCCAAAACAATAGTAAGGAAAGAAATTAACATCTTCTTACCTCACCAAGATAAATGACAATTTGGAAGAACGTATCCATCAGCAAAATTCTGTCAGCTAGAATGCTGCTGCTGTCCAAGAGCACGGGCTGAAGAAAGAGGGAGAGGGATGGCATTGGTCTTTCCCGTTCCCACATGGCGACCACTCCAACCCACACCTGGGGGGTCCATTTAACAGCTACAAGGCTGCTTACAAAAGGCACCTGGCAGAGTGACTCTCCCTGTCTTTAAGGAAACTCCTGCTTTCTGCTCTCTGACTCAGCAGT
Organism: Crocuta crocuta; assembly: GCF_008692635.1. NCBI lineage: Eukaryota > Metazoa > Chordata > Mammalia > Carnivora > Hyaenidae > Crocuta > Crocuta crocuta. Next base: position 3,836,937 of record NW_027551566.1, read on the forward strand.
TCTATGTATCAACTTTGTAGAAGAAACAGGCTCCGAATAATCCCTCACCAAGTAGGAAGAGAGATTAAGGACATTTTTTGCTCCAGGAACCAGAAACAATTCCAAACATTCTCAGTTCTGTGTTAGAAACATTCTCTCAAATCTACCACTGTAGATAACTGAGAACAGTGATGCCTATATGAAAAAGAACAGCTTTTAATACAAGTTTTAAAAGTTTACTACAAAATATATTTTATTATGATTTCTATCTCAGCAATAAAAGTAACATACTCATTAAGGAAAATTAGAAAATTTGTACCCAAGTACAACAAACGTTCATAATTTATTTTCACATAGTTTTTAATACTTGTATGCCAAAAAATACGTAATTTAGGAAAGTTTGTATTTTGATTTTTTTCATATAACATCTTTTTAAAAATTTATTTTCTTAGTAACCTCTAAACCCAATGTGGGGCTTGAACTGACGATATCAAGATCAAGAATCACATGCTCTTCCAACTCAGCCAGCTGGGTGTCCCACCCTTTTTAAAAAAATAATTTTATACTTATATTTTTTTCCCCTTTCTCTTCTTCTTCTTCCTTTATGCCCAACATGGAGCTCTAACTCACGACCCTGAGATAAAGGGTCACAAGTTCTATCGACTTAGCTAGCCAGTGCACCTTCATGTAACATTTCAATACTTTATCACATTACATAAACTTTGTAAACATTTCTTATTTATTTTCCTAGTATTAAACTCTTGGATTGTTTTCTAATCTTCCATTATAACAGTTCATTTTACTATTTCTTTGAACAAAGCTTCTTCTATATTTAGAAGGACTTCCTTCAGGCACAAGACAGATTTACTGGGTCAAAGTATATGAACACAGTAGGAAAAAAAGTACTCATACACTTTTGTAAGTTTTTTTAAACATGTAATCCTGCCTTCTACAGATAATAGCTTTCTTTATATACCCTATGACTTTTTCCTATGTGTATTTTTTAATTATCAGAAATAATGTTAAATTACTACAAAGACTCAAAGTTTTCTTTTTTTATAGCTTTGTTCTAAGAGTAAACTTGCTAGAAACAACCCATACTAGGTGATTCCAATTCTGAGAAAAGCGTTCACATAAAACCTCACCTCTGGTGGCCCATGGAATGAATAGGAGTACAGAATGGGCTGGATCATGATGAGGGACTGGGTGAGGTCCTGCCGGGCAAAATGGTGTCTGTAATACGACGACTCGTCAGGACTGTTGTTAAACACTTGGAGAAATGGAGATCTTCTAAGATGGAACATGAACTGCATTTACATAAAAAAAAAAGAGAGAGAGAGAGAAAGAAAGAAAAAAGACAAATGCATACAGCTGTAACTTTCGTAGAAACCCAGATAGTGGACTTGCCTTAGGTCTCCAAAAGAGAAGCCAGATTTTAAGACAAAGGCTTCTATTTCATGTGAGCAGAAAGTACATGGTAGTACCAAGGAGAGGGGGAAGAGGGAAATGGGAAGCTGTTTAGTAGAGTTTCAGGTTTGCAGGATAAAAAATTCTGGAGATCTGTTGCATAACAATGTGAATATACTTGAAACTACTGAACTACATACTTAAAAACCATTAAGATATGGGGCGCCTGGGTAGCTCAGTCGGTTGAGTGTCTGATTTTGGCGCAGGTCATGATCTCACAGTACATGGGTTTGAGCCCCGCATCAGGCTCTGTGCTGACAGCTCGGAGCCTGGAGCCTGCTTCAGATTCTGTGTCTCCCTCCCTCTGACCCTTTCCACTTGCACTCTGCCTCTCTTCTCTCTCTCAGAAATAAATAAACATTAAAGAAATTAAAAAAGAAAAAAGAATGATTAAAAAGTCATTATGATGGTAAATTTTGAGTTTTCCACCAATTAGAAATAAACATTATTAAAATAAACATTATTAAAAAAAGAAATAAACATTATTTTTAAGAAAGGGGAAGGGGCCCTGTGGGTATGTCAAAGCTTCCACGTGTAAGGAGAAAGGCAAAGCAGCATTTATTTCTGGAGTCACTGGGCCAGGTTGCAGACAGAACACCTAGAGAAGCCACAGTGCAGTGGGGAAAAGGCACACTCAGGAAAGCCACAAAAGTTGTGATCACAATACAAGAAAGTACTAGTAGGATGGGATGAGAAAGGAGGGCAGCAGGAGGCTTCCCAGGCCACTGGGGTCTGAAAGACGTGCATGAGGTGGCCAGAGGGAGGGGACTCCTGCTGCAGGAGCAGCTAAGAGGGTGGAGAGCTCAGGACTCCCGCTGGTACGCTGGAGTGAGGGGTGTGTACAGGAGACGGAAGGATAAGAGATGAGGCTAGAGAGGTGTGCTCTTTACCACAGGATCAGAAGGTGGATGACAGACTTAGCTCAATCTAAAGAGATGCCAGAACATGAAAATGTGCTGCACTGAGAAGTATAAAGCTTCCTGAGATTCCAAATATTAAACCACAGGCTCCTAAATAATAATCATGGCTGACATTCAATGCATCCTGTGTGCAAGGCACAAAGCAGTTGACAAAAACGACTTTATCCTTCCAGTAGGCCCACAAAATAGGTTCTCTTACTGTCCCTGGTTTACGGGAGAGCAAACTATGGTGGGCAACTTGCCCAAGGACACTTGCATTGAGGGGCAGAGCTGCTCTAATACAGGCATCTGGTCCCAGAGACTGAGCTTGGCCTCTAACCTAGTTGCCTCAACTGAAGGAATCTTAGAAACCACCTCATTCAATGGTGTTCAAACTGTGCTCTTAAGTCCTAGCAGATCCTTAGGGTTCGGGCTGGGGGGTGGTGAAGGGTGCTGTGGCAGCATCCTGTGGTTGAAGGTGGTGCATGGGCACAACCAGAGCAGCTGCAAGTCTATTTGCTTTATGTGCTGTCTTTTAAGGGGTCCTCTCGAAGAACGGATTCCACGGCTTTAAAGAGACTGCAAGCCACTTCTCCAGACCCATTCCCTCCTTCTAAAGGGGAAACCAACATCCAGGGGGTTCAGGACCCCATCCCAGATTGGCAGCAGCAGAGCCAGCGCTGGAACCCCACTCTGACTCTGGCAGGTCCAGGGCTCCTTCCCCAATACTGTACAGCCTCAGCTGTTCCGGCACAGGGCCATGTGTCAGGGACCACAGAGCCCTGCCCTGGGTGGGGGGTCAAGTGAAGTGACCTCTAAGGTTCCCTTCTAATCCTAAGAGTCCAGGCTACACAAGTTCACGACTGAAACCCATGACTGCTTTCCAAATTAAGTAACTAAAAGAATAATGCCTACCTGCATATCTAAGTGCTCACAAATTTAATGTTTCCTTTTTTTTTTTTTAATTTCTGAGAGACAGCATGAGCAGGGGAGGGTCAGAGAGAGAGGGAGACACAGAATCTAAAGCAGGCTCCAGGCTCTGAGCTGTCAGCACAGAGCCTGACATGGGGCTTGAACCCACAAACTATGAGATCATGATCTAAGCTGAAGTCAGATGCCTAACTGACTGAGCCACCTAGGTGCCCCTCACAAATTTATTTAAAAATAGAAGTTTTCTACTTTCTACTTATTCCTCATTAGGACATCTCTGAGGGAAGGGAAGGGAAGGGAAGAAGTGCTGGGTTTGCCTCCTGTTCTGGGAAAAAGTCGCACTGCAAAGAGGCCACCTGGAGAGTCCTGGGCCCCAGCTGTGGAGCAGGCTCACATCCACCAAGCACTTAGTGGGCACCTGGCCCTGAGGTAAACACTCCGTCCACCTCGGCCTATCATCCCCACAGCACCTACGGGGGCAAGTTCTAGTTTTCTCATTTACAGATGAGCATGGGGGTTCAGAAAGGTAAATGCACACATCCCAGACAGCGGCTTCAGGCTCCCACCTTCCCCTGTCTAATGGCTCCCAAGTGCCTGGTCCGGGCACACAGCGGCTATTTACAGGAGCTGTTATTACTGCTGATTCCCAGGTATGATGTAGCAGAGCCACTACAGATTTTTCATTAAATATCTGTCATTATTTCTGGCCCCATTTTGTTATATTCGTCTTCATTTGTGCTTCATTTTCTTGATTTGCTGCTGAAAAAGCTGCTAAATTTTTAATTTTACATATTAAGAGATTCTGTTGTGGCCTTCAGCAACAACCCTGTTTTGCCTTTTCATGGAAGTTTACATACTTCTCTTCTCCCTGCATATCATCTTTGTCCTCTGTAGGGCTGAGACACTGTCTCACAAAGACACAGAGAACTGAACAAGAGCAGAATAACCTTCATCACCTGTAGACAGAGTCTCAAAACACACCAAGTCTTCACTTTAGCCTGAGAACAGCGAGTCTTAGTTCTAAAAAAGAATCTTTTGAGAGAGAGAGAGAGAGAGCGCGCGCACTAGTGGGGTAGAGGGGCAGTGGGAGAGAGAAAGAGAATCTCAAGCAGGGTTCACGCTCAATGCGGAGCCTGATTAAAAATAGGTTTTTTTGCAGCATGTTTGATTTTTATCACAATTTATTCTTCTGTAGTTATTAAAAAAAACACCTATTACTTACCTGAGGATACAGAGAGAAGGAATCTGATAACCTAAAAGAAGTGGGGTCTTCTTTGTTATACTGTCCAAATTTCTGACACTGTGGAAAGAAAACAGCAAAAAGGGGGAAAAAAAAAAGAGAGAGAGAGAGAGAGAGAGAAAAGCCAAGTTAGTGTCATCTGGAAAATGCCTACAGTAGACAGCTATGCTCTGATCCCAACTCCGGACTGAGAGTCCCAGACCAGCACTTCTCAAGCATGGCTGGGCAGACCCAGCACCCAGGGTGTTGTTAAACACAGACTGTGATTCGGCAGGTGTGTAAACATCCTGCATTTCTAACTGGCACCCCGGCAATGCTGCCGGAGGACCGCCCAGACCAGTCAGCAGCTCAGGGAGCTCTCTCAGGCACCTCTCCCATAGGTAAAAGCCCTGAAGTGTGCAGAAAACTGACAATGATAAATAAGCTTTGATGTTCTATCACTCTACAGCTCAGTTCTCCCTTTTTTCAAAAGCAATTTTCTGACCACTATTCTCTCTTCCATTCTTTATTCCCTCTTTGTTTTGCACCTCTCTTCTGGCCACTAGAGAACTGGACCTTCTGCCACTGAAGGAAAGCTCATCTCTGACAGTTACCCTCTCCTACCAAGTCTGATGACCTTGTATTGCTCTCAACTTCCTGGACTCCCCAGTACCACGAGCCAACCAGCTCTCTAAAACCTCGTGAAATTCTCCTCCACGTGCTAACACGGCACTTTCCTATCTCTCGTTCTCTCCAACTGATCCTTCTCTGTCTTGTTCCACAGCCCCTCATCTCCCTACCTCCTAACTGTGGGTTCCTTGGAGGCCAGGTCATGGCCCCTGCTCCCATCCTCACTACTTCGGCTACAAGTAACAGACCAACGTCATCTAAATCCACCCCCACATCCAGTGCTGCCTGTTAGAGGCACCCAAATGCAGGATGGCTTCTCTTGGATATATTTTTCACATGTGTAAAATAAACTGAACTATTTATTACATTAAAAAAAATTTCACCCCCCATCCCTTCTACCTCTTCCTCATCCTTGCAGTCACCCACACTTAAAACCTAAGTCAATGTCGATTTTTTTGTTTTTGATTCCATGAAGAGTTTGACCAAGTTTTATCAATTCTTCTTTCAGCATAGGTCCTGATTTCAAACTTTCCCTCCCCTCTAACTGTCCTACCACACCCTGGTCTCAGCTCCCTTGAACCTCCAGAACTGGTCTCCACTGGTCTCCGTAACGGCAGTCTTTCACCCTCTAATTTATCTCATACGGTAATGGTAAATGTAAACACAAGCATCATGGTCACGGCACTCCCCTGCTTAGGACTCACACCTAAACAATCCCCCCCTGTATTGATGCAGTGACTTAACTTTAAAATCAAGGCATCCAATAGAATTGTTGAATCAATTATGTGGTGCACCTGAAGCTAAAATTACATTCTATGTCAACCACACTTCAGTAATAAAAATTAAAACAAATTCATAGAGGCGCCTGGGTAGCTCAGTTGGTTGAGCGTCCAACTCTCAATTTTGGCTCAGGTCACGATCACAGGGTTGTGGGATTGATCCTTGCATTGGGCTCTGCGCTAAGTGTGGGGTCTGCTTAAGATTCTCTCTTTCTCTCTCTCTCCCTCCCTCTCTCCCCTGCTCTCTCAAAAAATTTTTTTAAAAATAATAAATTCATAAATAAAATGAAGCATTCTACAATTAAGCAGCACCTTCACTGCTTTTCCCCACTGTACAACCTGGTCTCATGAGATCTCTCCGGGTCCCCAGCAAAAGCTCAAATGCACAGCCATGTCACACAGGCTTGTCCATGCTTGGCCCTGCCTTCTCATCTGTTACCCTACTCTTTTTAAGAACACTTGATTGAAGGCTCACTTTACCATGAAGCCTTTGCCAACTACTTGGACCTTCTGCTCAATTTTCAAATTGTGTTTCAAATGTTGACATTCCCAAAAAATGGTTCCATGGGACAGCCAGGGCACACATACAGCTAAATAAAATTAAATTAGGTGTTTGATCATGAACCTATGTTGTCAATTTCTATGTTAGTAAGACTACATCAATTACTGATTTACTGCTTTGTAGCTCCAAATTTACTCTTCTCCCTGGTGTAAAATGGGCTCAGGCCCTTTTAAGTATTTTTCCTGTGCCAGCTGGCATGATGTTAAGCTGTCAGTAGAGGGCACTGGAGGCAAGCATCTGTTTCAAGGTTCCAGGGTGCTCACTCAGCAGGAGTGCCTATGGCTTCCTCAGTGCTGAGCTTCTGGAGCCAGCAGCTACCCCTGTATACACTGTGTGCCTCTAGTAAGCCACTTCCTGGTGAAGAGCTCTCCTTGGCATCCCGAGGGTAGACTTTCATCCAGTTCCAGGAAGTGAATTTCTGTCAAGCTCTTCTGGCATGATACAAGAGTGACTTCCTTGCCATGAGGGATTCAGTGAGCCATGGCTGTACCCTCCCACCTAGATCAGCCCTGGGAGGAAGGGAGTTCTTTCTTGGGGGCTCTACCTCAGCCTAGAAGTAATGGCTGCTGCATATTCACTCTTCCTACATTCTTCAGACTTCTCTTTGCTTCTTACTACCAGCTAATCCCTCACCATTCAAAACCTCTATTGTGAGTCCTTTTTTATTATTAAAAATTGTTTCTTAATGTTTACTCATTTTTTTGAGAGACACACACACACAGAGTGTGAGCGGGGGAGGGGTAGAGAGAGAGGGAGACACAGAATCTGAAGCAGGTTCCAGGCTCCGAGTTGTCAACACAGAGCCTGATGCAGGGCTTGAACTCACATGAACCATAAGATCATGACCTGAGTTGGAGCTGGACACTTAACCGACTGAGCTACCCAGGCATCCCTGTCTTTTTATTTTTTTATATTAAGTAGTTGCTCATCAATGAAATCAATTTTTAAAATTTTATTTATTTATTTTGAGAGAGAGAGAGCAGGGGATGGGCAGAGGGAGAGAGAATCCCAAGCAGGCTCCATGTTGTCAGCAAAGACCCCAATGTGGGGCTTCAACCCAAGAACCATGAGATCATGACCTGAGCAGAAATCAAGAGTCTGTCACTTAATCTTTGACCCACCCAGGAGCCCCAGTCTTTTTTTTCTTTTTTTAAGAGAGAGAGTGTGTGTGTATGTGCTGGTTAGGGACAGAGAGAGGGGAAACAGAATCTTAAGCAGGCTCCACGTTCCATGTGGAGCCCGTCATGGGATCTGAGATTACGACCTGAGCCAAAATCAAGAGTCACACTCAACCGACTGAGCCACCCAGGGGCCCTGTGATAGTAATTTTTAAGTAAAACTTTCCTTGCTTAAATTACTGTGTGATAGATCTCTCCTGATTCCACCCAGAACAACACATGAGGCGTCTCTACACTCACTGAGCCATGGATCCCTACTGCTGAAAAAAATCCCTTAGATCTGGAGAGAAAATATAGACCCACAGCATCCACAGAGACACATCTAAAACAACTCTTACAGTACACAGATTTGCATCTTTCTCCAAATGTCCTGTGCCTGTCATTCCTTCCTAACAGTAATGTAAGCCTTTGAGGGGAAAACGTATGTGCAAATGTGTTTGGTTTAAGGTAAGCAACACAAAGTTCTTGTTGACTGAATGTATGAAATGACAGGTTTAAGCACCAGCTTTCTTTTTTTTTTAAATTTTTTTTTTTTTTTTTTTTTTTTTTTTAGGGGNTAAGCCACCCAGGCGCCCCAGCACCAGCTTTCTTTTCTCAATGTAGAGCAGAGTCTAAGACTGAACCTGGTGCCACGGTGCCCAACTTACCAGTCGTATGAGCTGTCTGTCCAGCCACCGGAGCACATCGGGCCCTTCCTCTGACTCTGCGCGGAACACCCCCAGCCGAGCCATCAAGACTGCCGCCGCCTCCTGGTCAAATGCTGCTTCTATGTGTCTCAGCTGGCTCTGCGCATCTGCCCAACTGACAATTTCAGAATGAGTGACGTGCTTACATTCAGGAGAGACCAGAAAGCCAGATTTCTGTTAAGACAAAGAAACCTAAGTCCTGTTACTTCGTGTAAGGCAACATAGATTCGAACTCCACTGTCAGTAAGGAATCAAAGGAATTTTACATACATTTCATTTGCCTTCATGTGATCTCTGAAGACTGTAAGTGCAGAGGAAAAATTATGGAGAACTTCTCAATGTTCTACAAGATATCATGAGAGTAGATACCCAGTTCCTTCCTCTAGGTCAATCTTGCAAAAATCTGTATGTCTACAAATATACTGGATGACTTTCCAGCATCATACCCAGGGCAGAAAGAATTAGCACATATAACAAAGTTTTCTAAACGAATAAAGACACTATGAACAAAACTGAAAGACAACAGACCAGAACCAGATATGAACAACAGACAATAATCATCCAAAATACATAGAGCCCCTGCAAATCAATGAACAAGAAAAAGAAACAGGTTTTACAAAATGGGCAGAGACGATCACAGAAAGAAATATATATAGCCAATAAACATGAAAAGTGCTCAATTCATTAATAAACAGAAAAATACATATAAAAGTGGCTAACTATATATTAGTATATTATATATATAGCTGCTCTATATTAGCATGTTAGAGATCAATAATATTCATTATTAATGAGAAGACAGGACTCTCCTTACCCTATTGGGGAGAATATAAATTAACTTCTTAGGATAATTTTGCAGGATACAAAATTCTACTTCTATGAAGTGGCTAGAAAGAAATACTCATATACACAAAGACATAAACACATGAATGCTGCACTGTTGGAAGGAAGGTAGGACCTGAAATTCCTCAAAGAGAGGAGTGGTACATCCCATCCAAACCATGCAATGCTGTGCAGCCATTACAGCGAGTGAGGAACTCACATGTATTGATGTCAAAGATGTCCTTGACACGGTATTGAGAAAGTTTCTAAGTATACTAATATAAGAAGCCATACATGCATATAACACACATATACAATATACATAGAAATGGGACTGTGAAGATGAATACCAGTGTAGTCATAGCATCTCATCTCTGGGGAGAGTAGACAGAGACCCATTCTTTATACACTTATGAGCAGCTTGAATCTTTTACAAGGAGAATGTATTTATTGGTTACTTACCTGATGATAATGAAAATTAATTTTTAATGAACTTATTCTTACTGAAAGAGGATTCTTCTAGGCAAGTGACTACAGGCCTAACTAGGTTAGCCAGCAATGTCTCTTCCTCCTTCTCCAATCAAATGAGCCAGTGAGACTGGTGAGAACCACTCAGCAGAATTACGAAGATAAACTAAGAGATGTTAAGTGATCTCTTCAAAGGAAAAGCACTGATGGCTCCAGAGAAAGGAAACCGGGATGCTCACTTTCGGGCAATGGTGGTCACGCGGATGCGCCTCTGGGTGCTGGAGTGTTGATACTGCGTGACAAACTGGATGGCACCTCTGCCTCCTTGGGGGATCGGGGCGTTGTGCTGTGGGCAACAGGCCACACACCTGGTTACTGTCACAGGCATGACTCAAACACATATGGTCACAGAGCCCACTGTGCTCTTCCTAAAATGACTAACACAGTGGTGACAGCAAGGTTCTTGATGCGCTCTGAACGGTACATTTAAAATCTGGGCATTTCACTGTACATAACTTTTACCTCAAAAAAAAAAGCCATATTCAAGTAAATATTAAACTCAAGAGGGGCGCCTGGGTGGCTTAGTCGGTTAAGCGTCCGACTTTCGCTTAGGTCATGATCTCGCGGTTCATGGGTTCGAGCCCCGTGTCGGGCTCTGTACTGACTGCCAGCTCAGAGCCTGGGGCCTGTTTCAGAGTCCATGACTCCCTCCCTCTCTGACCCTCCCCTGCTCACGCTGTCTCTCTCTCTCCTAGAAATAAATAAAACATTAAAAAAAAATTTTAATAAACTCAAGTTACTGATATGCATGCGAAGTGTTTAGGGATGAAAGACACAACAGGAATTTGTCTTAAAGCAAAGTAAAATACGGTAAAACGGGAACTAGAATCTATAGAACTATAGATTCTAAGTGGAAGGTGACAATACCTATAATTATACAGATATTCACTCTACAATTCTTTTCATTTTTCTGTACATTTGAATTTTTCTATTTTTTTTTTCTTTTTTAATGTCTTATTTATTTCTAAGAGAAAGAGAGACAGTGTGAGCAGGGGAGGGTCAGAGAGAGAAAGACACAAAATCCGAAGCAGGCTCCAGGCTCTGAGCTAGTAGCCAGCACAGAGCCCGACGTGGGGTTCGAACCCACGAACCGCAAGATTATGACCCAAGCCGAAGTCAGACATGCAACCGACTGAGACACCCAGGCGCCCCCATTTGAATTTTTCTAAATAAAATAATGAGGAAAAACTGACACACTCAAAAAAATTCACCAACATTATGAAGGCTGGTAAAAAGCTATTCTTCTCCTAATGAACTTATCAGTTCAATAATTTAAGTGATGAAAGCAATCTGCTGTCTGACTCTGACCAAACTCTGAAAGGAAAAAAAGGGTCATGCCAGACAGGTATTAGACAAATACAAGCCCAAAGAAGCATTAGTCTGCAGAGAAAGAAGCCAGAGGTCACCAGTCTGTAATAAATCAGAAAACCCAGGGGTGCCTGGGTGGCTCAGTCAGGTAAGCATCTGACTCAATTTCAGCTTAGGTCATGATCTCACAGTTCATGAGATCAAGTCCCATGTTGGGCTCTGTGCTGATACTGCAGAGCATGCTTGGAATTCCTCTCTCTCTGTCCCTCTGCCACTCACACACGCACAATTCTCTCTCAAAATAAATGAACATTTAAAAATAAATAAATCAATCAGAAAATACAACACCAAGACATGAATACTCATAAATCCAACTCACTTGATTGACTACTTCAAAATAGATGCCGAGCGTAGATGTGGGATCCAGGCCACAAATTTTCCACTGACTTGTGCCACCAACACCAAGCTCCTGGGGTAAGAAAAGGAATTAAAAATAAAAACAAAAAAGCTACTATGGCTAATGCTGATGAAGAGTACTGACTCTAAGAATGGTAGGCTACTTAGAAGATCTCATCCCAAATGAAAATTTAAATTTAACTAAAAAAAGTACAATTAGAAGCCAGAATAAGGTTTAAGACTTATTACAGGACTCTAAAACTAAGTTTTTTATATTAGAACTTGGACCAATTTCCATTATATCACCAAGATAGCGCTTTCTCTCAACAGACAGACAGACAGACAGACAGACACACACACACACACACACACACACACACACACTGTAATACTGAAGTTAGCTGAAATAATCAAGTCAGGGTTAGAATTATCTTGAAAGTTACCTTGAAAGTTTCACCTTTATTATTAGAACAGGAAATAGTTACAGAACATTAGTTATTAAATATAATTTTTAATCCAGTTCTTTTACCCAAAAGCTACATATAAATCTTTGTAAAAGAATTTAGATTTTAGTGGTGCGAAGGCTGCTTTTTATTGACTAGTTGAAGGACTCCCAATGATAAATGAAGTTCACTGAAATGTGAAGAGTGTTGCTGTTTTAAGCAGGACATCTACAAGAAAAGGCTGCAGGTGTCAAAAATACCTAGAATTGCCAACCAAGATCATTAGATTCTGCAATATACGCTCTTATCATTCAGTGACTATTACCCATTTTAACATGCTTCATCAAAATGCAGAATAGTGCTTTTATTTTTTTTTAACATTTATTTATTTTGAGAGACAGAGTGTGAGCAGAGGAGGGCAGAGAGAGAGGGAGACACAGAATCCAAAGCAGGCTCTAGGCTCCAAGCTGTCAGCCCAGAGCCTGACGCGGGGCTTGAACTCAGGAACGTGAGATCATGACCTGAGCTAAAGTCGGCCACCCAACCGACTGAGCCACCCAGGCGTCCCAGAATAGTGTTTTTATTTATTTATTTTTATTTTTTATTTTTTTAAAATATTTTTATTATTTCTAGGAGAGAGAGAGAGAGAGAGCGAGCGTGAGCAGGGGAGGGTCAGAGAGAGAGGGAGACACAGACTCTGAAATAGGCTCCNAAGCGAAAGTCGGACGCTTAACCAACTAAGCCACCCAGGCGCCCCCCAGAATAATGTTTTTAAAAAGAAGTTTATTTGAGAGAGAACGAGCAGGGGAAGGGCAGAGAGAGAGAGGAAAAGAGAGAATGCCAAGCAGACTCTATGCTGTCAGTACAGAGCCTAATGTGGGGCTTGATCCCACAAACCATGAGATCATGACCTGAGTCAAAATCAAGAGTTGGATGCTTAACCAAGTGAGTCAACCAGGCACCCCCAGGATACTATGCTTTTTAGGAAGTGATGTGAGTGTGCATCGAGAGGGTCATATTTCTTTTGTACAACTCCAAATTGTACACTGCACCCAAACTGGACACTGCCAGGTGCGTAAAGCTGATACCACTGTGGTCTCTATTAAGCCATGCCAGGAGCCTTCGTACCTGGCCAAAGAACCAGCAATCCCAGGAAAGAGACAGTCAGAGGGCGAAGGCTCCAGGCTCTGAGCTAGCTGTCAGCACAGAGCCCAACGTGGGGCTTGAACCCACGAGCCGTGAGATCATGACCTGAGCCGAAGTTGGACGCTTAACTGACTGAGCCACCCAGGCGCCCCGCCAAGGGAACATTCTTAAGAGAAATCAAAGAACAGCTCTAAGTGGAGAGAGGAGAGGACACTGTTTCATCAGTATTTCCAAAGCAAGTTGGTGAGATGGATGGATTTGTGCATGTTCACCTTCCCTTTTAGTGGTCTTTTCTAAAAGAAGCAGGGAACATCTGTTGGAAGGTGAAGGGCCACACCCAGGGAAAATGGCAAAGAAGCAAAAGAAAATTGTATGCCTCCCTTTCTTGGCTTACCAATCCCTTCTTCCAAATCTTCCCATACCACAACTCAAGTTTTAATATATGCAACTTCTTAAAGTTTCAAATCAAGGGGTTCAGAGTATGCCACTGCAAAATATACCACTCTCACATAAGGATTATTTTAAGCTGAAAGTAGTTTGAAAAGGCTGAAAAACTCTCTGCCCTCCTATTAGGAAGGGTAGGATGATTCTCAATCATCAAAGACAATTCTAGATACTTATCAGCTCAGAGATGGCACAAGACAAAACTATACAACAAACCTGCTGGACCAATAACCCTCCTTCTCTTCCATTACCTCCCCCCATCTATCTGCCTTTCCACACTGTAGCGGTCCTAGAGGCTCAAAGTGCCTTTCCTGTATCTTGTCATTTTTCTACAGATTTACCATTCTTTTGTTAAGATGCCACATAACCCAAATTCTAACCATCCCTCTGAGTTACTCGTTACTGAGTCCATACATGCAATGTGTTAATGTGCAATGCATGTGTTAATTTTTTCTCTTATGAAACCTGTCCTTTGTTAATCTTGTTTGCAGGGCCCCAGCCAATAAAATCAATATGCGTATACAAAAAGAATATTTTCCCTCTTTTATAAGCACCAATGCTTGAGTGGGCCACAAACCCTCCAGAGCCCCAGAAGTACATTTTCTCACTGCAACACAAATTCCTTATGGAAGCATTTACCTTGAGTAACTATAAAGATAAAATTAGGATATCACCATTTGATAATCTCCAATAAAACATAATGATTTGAGTAACAATAATCAATGGATGTTAGCAAGCAAGATATTCTTATTGTGCTACAATCATGTTCAACAGATTTCTTGCTAACAACTAAAAGGAAATGTACCCTTATAACAGAAAGATGTGGGGCAGCCATCCTCTTCACCACAGTCTAACTCAGCACCACTAACACAGAGGACCTGATAGATATGCCTCTTGAAGAAACACACATGAGTTATAAGATTACTCAGGAACTGCGGTGGACAAAAAGGTCTAACCTGAATCTAATCACTAATCTAACTTCCCTTTCTTTCTTTCTTTTTTTTTTTTTTAACAAATAGTTTATTGTCAAGTTAGTTTCCATACCCAGTGCTCATCCCCACAAGTGCCCTCCTCCATGCCCATCTCCCCCCTCCCCCCCACACCCATCAGTCCTCAGTTTGTTCTCAGCATTCAAGTCTCTCACGGTTTGCCTCTCTCCCTCTCTGCCACTATTTCCCCCCTTCTTCTCCCCACGGTGCTCCGTTAAGTTCCTCCTAATCCTCCTATACGTGCAAATATATGGTATTTGTCCTTCTCTGCCTGACTTTCACTAATCTAACTTCCACTTTATAGAAAATACAGAGAGGATAGAAACCCATTCACCTTGAGGGTGTTATGCTGAGTGAAATAAGTCAGGCAGAGAAGGACAGATACCATATGTTTGCATGTATAGGTGGATTAGGAGGAACTTAATGGAGGACCAGCGGGGAGAAGGGGAAAAATAGTGGGGGAGATGGAGGGAGGCAAACCATGAGAGACTCTTAAATGCCTAGAACAAACTGAGGGCAGATGGGGGTGAGGGTGATGGGAAGGGGGGTGATGGGCATGGAGGAAGGCACTTGTGAGGATGAGCACTGGGTGTTATATGGAAACCAACTTGAAAATAAGCTATTTTTAAAAATTAACTAATTAAAAATAAATAAATAAATAAATAAATAAAAAGAAATCTGTTCACTGCCATCTCAAGGAAACAAATATCCTGAAAATGTGCGGTACTCTACTGTAGAAGAGATGGACACTTAGCACTGTTTCTTCAACAAATC
Organism: Crocuta crocuta; assembly: GCF_008692635.1. Classification (NCBI taxonomy): domain Eukaryota; kingdom Metazoa; phylum Chordata; class Mammalia; order Carnivora; family Hyaenidae; genus Crocuta; species Crocuta crocuta. Next base: position 3,852,116 of record NW_027551566.1, read on the forward strand.
AATGTCATCAAACAAAACAAGCAAAAAACCCCAAAGAACAGGAAGACCATTCCAGATTTAAAAAGAGTAAGGATATATAACACTAGATGCAATACTGGTGAGAGGGTGGAAAAAACAGCTACAAAGGGCATTTGGGGCAAATTTTGGGAAAGAACATGCTAGATACAGATGATATTAGCAAATCATTTTTTCTTAGGTTTGATAGAATGTTGTGGTAGGAGAACATCCTTACTTTTAGAAGATGCACACTCAAAGACTAAGTGTCGTGACACTGCAACTTGTTTTCAAAGGTTTTGAAGAAGTATGATATAAAGCGAATATGGCTGATAAGAACCAGATAGACAAAATAAATATTACAAAGATAGAGGACAGCAATTAAGGCAAAATGTTAACAATTACCAACTCTAAATGGTGGGTATACTTCTTTAACCTTCTCTGTATGTTCAAATTGTATTTCGTCCCTCTTGGCATCCTCCACCCCACTCCCAAAATCTCATAGCTGAATCTCTACTGGTTCCTAAAACAGCTAATGAGATTCATAAAATTAACTTCATAGGCAGATTTTAAGTCTATGGAAAATATTTTGGAACAGGAAATATTCCAAACCCCTGCCAGGAATTAGGGGTATAAGTCCCCTTGTACACTGGGATGATGAGTGACTCCTCAGATGCCTTACCCAGGGAATTACAAGAATAGTCTCTCAAATCACTTTGCCTCTGGCAACTTCAACAAAAGGTTAACCAAAGTAGTCACTAAGTATTATACTAAGCGAAGTAAGTCTGGCAGAGGAAGACAAATACCATATGATTTTACTCATATGTGAAATTTAGAGAACTGAAGGTTGATGGAGAAAGGTGGGCAGGGGATGGGCTAAATAGGCAATGGGCATTAAGGAGGGCACTCGTGACGAGCATTGGGTGTGGTATGTAAGTGATGAATCACTAAATTCTACTCCTGAAACCAATATTGAGTTGTACATTAACTAACTAGAATTAAAAAAAAAAAAACAACTTGAAACAAAAATACAAAAACCAAAGTAGTCACTAAGTACACATTCACTGCTGATGAAGACAAAAGTGAGGATGTGAGGGGTGCCTGGGTGGCTCAGTCCATTAAGTGTCGAACTTTGGCTCAGATCATGATCTCATGGTTCATGGGTTCCAGCCCCACACTGGGCTCTGTGCTGACAGCTCAGAGCCTGGACTCTGCTTCAGATTCTGTGTCTCCTATGCTCTCCACTCCTCCCCTGATCATTCTCTCTCCCTCTCTATCTCAAAAATAAACAAAGAAAAATGAGAAAGAGAAAGATGAAAAAAAAAGATGAAATCTAGTGTGGGCCTCCCTCGTGCCAGGGGCTGTTCTGCACGTTTTACCTGAACTTACTCATTTAGCCCTCCCAACAGATAACGATTACTATGTCCGCTTCCTAGATAACAACGTTGAGTCCCAGAGCGATTAAGTACCTCATCCAGGCCACAAGACTAGCAGGGTAGATGTGTGCCCTTGTATCATGTCTGGCTCTAGAGTCCAGTGTGTCCTCATTGAAGAGGACAACCAAGGAAGGATATAATTGTCACAACTCCAGCCAAGAACCAACCTGGAGAGGCCTCACTGGACCCAATGGTCTGTCTCCCGGCAGCTAAAGTATAAGCAGAGGAAATGAGCCACCAGCAAAGTCACCTCACCATCTAGTGGTAACTTAACTTTGTTCACATATTCTCAAAGCATGTTACCCAAAGAACATAGCTGTGTACATATACAACAGTGTCATTCATGCCCAACCAACTCAAAATGGTCTCTGAACAGTGAGACAAAGGTCTCACTTCTAAGGGCAACACACAGAGGTTTATCTCTGAAGGATTTAGCTGAATGCCTGCCTTGCTACACAGAATACCTTGTGGCTCACTGGCACAGAGACCCAAACAAGGGCAGTGGGGTCAAGGGAGTCTGGGGTCTACCTCCTCTCCTCCTTATCAGCTCCGACCCAGAGAGTAAGATACCTGAACTCTCTGAGCCTCAGTTTTCTCCTCTGACCCTTTAGGTAGATGGAAGGACAGACAGAAATGATAGCACCTCTCAGCGTCGTGGTTGTCAGTAAGAGTCGGCCCTTTTCCCCTCACCACAGACACATCCCAACAAGTGACATAAGGCTGCCCCACTGACATTTCTAACAAAATAAATCCTGGGGTACAGGGGGTGAGAATAATGGGAGTTTTCCTTACATTTTCTGACACACATGGTCCTTTCACATTCAGAGACACACAAGGACCAATGGCTCCTGCAACTTTCAGTTCCCGAGAGGTCTAAAACGGAAATACAAGAGATCAAGTTAAAATTCATTGAGAGCAATCCTCTCATGAAATACACAACAAAACTTACAGGAAGAATATGGCAGTGTTATCATTCCATTGTGAAGAAATCCTATGTGGATATTTCTCTTACAAACTTTTCCGTGACCACTGTAATTGGATAAAAACTTTAATAAAATCCTCCTTTAGAAACTGCATTGACTTGTGGGGATGAGCACTGAGTGTTATGTGGAAACTAATTTGACAATAAACTATTTGTAAAAAAAAAAAAAAGAAACTGCATTGACTTTGTTTCTAAGATAATGCAGCGTTTTGAACTTTATCACCTTAGAAATTATTGTACACATAGAGGAAATAATTCTGCCAAAAACATACTTTTTTTTCCAATCCCAAGTACTTAGCTGTGATTATTTACAATTTCGGATCAGTGGATATACTGTTTTATGTTGCTTTAAAAATGTTTAACTAATGAACTCCAATATAACTACACGGCCAACATACTTAGACTTTTAAATCTCAATTAAGAAAGAAAAAAAAACTCAAACATTTGAGAAGCCTGTTTAAAGTTTAATCCAGATGATTTAAGATTATCTCTAATTCTCAAAGTAATAATCCCAATCGTATGGTGTAACAGCCCCTTCTAATGTTTTCTCAATGACTTAGAATGTTAAGTGTTTAGGGCTTTTAGTCCCTACAAGAAAAAGCAGGACCCAAACTCCCACTGCTGCTCTATTTCCAAGTGCTCCGGTTAGTCTGCAGGCAGACACTGAATATAAACATGGGTGTGTGAATGTGGGGGCCCATACCGACGGCCAGGGGGGCGCTCAGCACCAGGCGGCAGCCTCTGTACTCAGCCCACCACCCCTTCCTTGGCTTGCTGTCCCAGAGCAGGACTGAGCAGAGCCTACAGGGCACTCAGACACCTCTTTGCATAAAACATTAATAAATATACAGGTCATCCTCAAGAAGAAAATATACCTTGTTCAACTATTTTGCTGGGAACTCTTTAACTTACGTTTTGGTGCCTGTGTCCACCAAGGTGAGACTTCTACAAGTCTGACTACTAAATAAATAAGAACACTCCTCTTCCATTAAAATTTTAGAAAGCTATCATACCTTCACTTCCAAAGTAGCACCGAACGCCATGCGAAAATGTCCATTGAAATCTTTACTAAAAATTCTTTGAAATGTCTGCTTGAAGAGAGAGGTGTTGAAAGAGTCTCCCATCACCATGTGGCCTCTAGGAGAGAAAGAAGAAAGTGGACATTTAGGATGACTGAAAGCCACTCAGATGATTCCATGGTGTTCAAAAATAGTAATTTTTAAAAATATTTTTTGGGACGCCTGGGTGGCTTAGTCAGTTAAGCGTCCGACTTTCGCTTAGGTCATGATCTCGCGGTTCGTGGGTTCGGGCCCCGCATCGGGCTCTGTGCTGACTGCCAGCTCAGAGCCTGGAGCCTGTTTCAGTCTGTGACTCCCTCTCTCTCTGACCCTCCCCTGCTCACACTGTCTCTCTCTCTCCTAGAAATAAATAAAACATTTAAAAAATATATTTTTTATAGTTTATTTCTTTATTTTGAGAGAGAGAATGCGCATGAGTGGGAGAATCCGAAGCAGACTCCACTTTGTCAGCATGGAGACCGATGTGGGGCTCGAACTCATGAAACATGAGATCATGCCCTGAGCTGAAGTCAGACACTTAACTGACTGAGCCAACCAGGTGCTCCCAAACAGCAATTTAAAGATGGAAAAAAATCTCACACCTGTGAAGGTGTTACTAATTTAAATGGGAAACAGCAAGTTCATTTGTACTTAGGAAAGACACTATTTTCAAAACGTCAAAGATAGGACTCCTTAGAACAGTTCTAAATCTGTCCTATAGAGGTGGTCACACAAATCTGTACGTGATACAATCTCATACTATACACCGCCATACGTTACAACAAGGAGTGCCTATACAAACTGGTGAAGTCCAAGCAGGGTCTGTAACACACTTCATTCTATCATACCATGTCAATTCCTGGTTGTGACACTGTGCTATATTTCTATGATGCTACCATTGGAGTTGCTAAATGGAAGACCATTGACAGACCTCTCTGTAGTATTTTTGTAATTTCTTATGAATCTGCAATTATTTCAAAAGAACCCTTCACTGGTAAACCCACAGGTTTAATGGTTCATCTACTGAGGAAATGTGTCCAGCTCCCCTCACTCACTCTTCTCTGATAGGGGAAAATACCCAGGCTGAGGGAAATCCTTTTCAGGTTAATTAACTGCCTCAAAACATTGGATCTTTGGCTGTATGTGAATTATCTCTAGTGTATGAATACCTATATTCATCCCTTTTTGAAGTTAGAGGGAAATACTGGTCAAAATTTCAGCAGTTCATATATTTGGGCAGATAAGCACCACCTGATGCAACTTATGCACCTAGTCCTTGATCATCAACGGGATTTCAGAATTAGGCAGGACACAAGGTCATCTGGTGCAGCTATCTCAAGAGTGCCTGACCCCTCCAGGAACAGAAATGGCTCTTTGGCCCATTATAGTCCACCCTTCTCACCTTGCTTAGTCATGGGATCCATGGTTTCCTGGAAAAAACCTACATTTCCACATGCAGCCTGCCTTGCATGTGGCCACGTAACTCAGCTTTGTTTGTTGGAGGTGGCCTTTGTGATTTGTGGGGGGCATTCTCATGGGAAGACGCATATCTTCCTTTGACCCCTCCTCCCTGCTGCTGTAACACAGTGAGAGCCCAGTTACCGTTCTGAAGTTCAGGCAGCACATAAAGGTGGTAGAGCAGCATAGGAAGGGCCTCAGCCCCAGTGATAATGAAACCAACTGCCTACTTCCAGTGTCTACCTCTGGTGCACTCACACAAACCTAATTCTTACTTACACCAACCCTCTATAACATACCTGCCAGGTTATCACTCTATTAGACTTGATCTCCTCCAGCATCGGGAGGTCAAGCCCTCCACAGGCAGTCCATTCCAGGCATGGATAGTGCTAACCGTTAATACAGTCAGTCTTCATACTGGGTGAAATTCTATTTCCCAGAAGCTCCCAACACTGGTTCTAGTTTTCCCCTTTCGTCACATATGGAACAAATATATCTGATGCCCTCTACACAGAAGAGGCCTTCGATTGTTCAATATATATCTTACACCCCATCTGTCTTCAGTGGTGTCTTTTCTAGATCCTTTAATCACTCACCTTATGACACAGTTCCGAGTACTCTCCGCCACTCTCCACAGGATACACACACACACACACACACACACACACACACTCTGGCATATAAACTCAGGGATGTTCACAAATACAGTAAAGCTTTTCCATGGATATTTTAAGATAAGAACTCTTGGATGATACTGGTAGGAATTCATCCTACTAAATGTGGCTCACTGGTATAGCTATGTCAGTGTCATTTGGGACTTTGGTCACCTAACAAATCTGCTGTTCACTGGGACAGCTTCAGGTGACTTGAGTTCAACCTTCTACACACCCCTTCGTTATTCAGTGAGGACCAGCAGCATCGCCTGGGAGCTTGTTAGAAATGCAAAATCTCAGGAACATGCCATAGGTCTATGCCAGTACTTCTCACACTGTTCTGAGCAAATCACCTGGGAGCTTATTCAAATGCAGGTTTTGATACAAAAGGTCTAAGGTGAGACTCGAGATGCTAGATTTCTTGTAAGCTCTCATGTGAGGCTGACGGTGCCTGTGTTCAACCATACTTTGAGCACTAAGGGTCCATAACGTGGTTCTTAAACTCTCCTCACATTAGAAACACCCAGGGGAGTTTAAGAAATGCTGATGCCTGGGTCATACCCCATGCTTATACATCAGAATCTCTGCGGGACAAGACTTAAAGCAAGAGTAGTTTTTAAAGTTCCCAGGTGATTCCAGTGTGCAGCCAGTTTCAGATCTATGTTGCACATCGGCAGTTCCCAGGCTTTCTATGCACCAGAGTCCCCTGGTGAGCATGTAAAAGCTGACTGCTGGGCTGCAGCCTCACAGTCTGATTCAGGAAATCTGGGGTGAGACCTGAGGAGATGCACTTCTACTCAGTCCCCGGGAGCCTTGAAGGTTGCTGGTGAGGCCCCATCACACTCTGAAAACTGTGCCCTACACTGTCATGCACCCTCCAAACTGAGCATGTGCTCTGTGTCAGTTATGCTCCCTCCACTGACACCACAGCCTGGAACTTCCTGAAAGCTTATCTTGGTCAGCCATGCACATTCCAGTGGTTCCACCACTCGCTTCTCTTTCGTTAAAACACACACACTCGCCTTTCCCAGGTGTTTGTCGTCAACATACCCAGTAAGATTTGCACAACACTTCATCTCCAGAAGTCCCGTCTGATCAAGGGCACAAGCATAAATATCAACGCAGTGACCATTTGTAGCAGTTCGGTTGGCAAGCATCTCATAGTGCTGTGAAGAGAGAAAAATTATCTTTAGGAAACAGCAGTGTTTTCACTAGGTATGCCTTACTGTACCAAAGGGATGTAACCAAACTTAAGAATATGGACATAGTTGTCTTTATAACATCCATATTAAATCAAACATATAGTTTTCAATCTCAAAATGCTTTTAGCAGTTTTAAGACCATCCATTCTAAGTAAGGACTCAGAACTATGGCAATAATTTAACAACAGCCAAGATCTGGAAGTTATCTCAGCAAGAGCAACTTGCTGACCACAAAGCATGGTCACAGCAAAGTTGCTGTCACTCCAGAGCAACCTAAACCCAGTACTAGGTTACTAGAATTACAGCCTGTGTTCAAGAGTACCTACCTTGGTCGCCTTTTTCATGAAACGTGCATTATCTTTCTCAATATCATGCCAGGAACGAATAGGAACCTTTAATTCATCTCCAACCACCATGCCAGGCCCTTGGGTAGGGGGACCGCCAGTGAACAACATAATCCTGGCTCCCGTGTTTGGAAAAGTGCCCTAAAACAGTAAATGGCAGTATTTTAGAAACATACAGCCCACCCCAAGTATGCTTCAATTTCTCTAAAGAATACTTCAAACAGTTCTCATCAGCTGAATACTGTTGATAGTACAAAATAACACAATGACACAAATGACAATCCGCATGTCTTCCAACCTAAGGGCTTCGTAAACTTTTTTTTTAATTCACTGTGAGCATTTGCCATTGCCCTAATAGCCTTGTGTTTCTCATGAAAACTTCTGATATTTTCAAAACATCATGAGGTTCCTTCACTGTGGATAATAATAACGACCAAAGTGCTTTCTGATAAATTAACCCAGTCAGTTGACTTAGGTTACAACTGATTTTCAAACAAGGTTAGCAAACACAACTTGTGAGAGCAAGCTTGTATGGTTTGAGGTGCCCCGGTAAATTCTGAGTTACCTCCAAAAGGCCAACGGCAATGGACAAAGCAACACCAGTGGATCGCAAAGGTCTCTTCCCCTGAGTCACGGGCCATGGGTCCCTCTGCAGCTCCCCAAGGAGATCAGTGAGGTTCATGTCAATCTTGTGAACGGGCTGCAGAAATCTGTATGATTTTCAATGGGCAGGTCAATCCTGATTTAATAAGTACTCTGGGTTTTACCCCTCAGTGACACACAATCACGGCTCTGCAAAATAATTACTCACAGTAGAAAAAACTTACAATTTTGCCCCTTTAAAAAAAATTTTTTTAATGTTTTATTTATTTCTGAGAGAGAGAGAGAGAGAGAGACAGCATGAGCAGGGGAGGGTCAGAGAGAGAGGGAGACACAGAATCCGAAGCAGGCTCCAGGCTCTGAGCTGTCAGCACAGAGCTTGACGCGGGGCTCGAACCCACAAACCGTGAGATCATGACCTGAGCTGAAGTCAGACTCTTAACCAACTAAGCCACCCAGGTGCCCCGTAAAACTTGCAATTTTGTTTCTTCAAAGCAGTTTTAGCCAGGAAAATAATTTAAAACTGAACACACAGCAATTTATATACATAAATTTATGTATTTACATAATAAATTATAAATATATGTAGTATTAAAAAAAGGATTTAAATAGGAACAAATTTTAATTAAATTCTAAGCAGCAAAGAAATGCTAAAGACAGGCCTAATGTAAATTCAATCCATGCAAAGTTCATGTATATGTACAACCTTCATCATTCTAAAGATCCACTTTATTCAAGTTTATTTATTTTGAGAGAGAGAAAATGTGTGTGCACCTGCAGGGGAGGGGCAGAGAGACAGGGACAGAGAGAATCCCAAGCAGGCTCCATGCTGTCAACACAGAGCCCAACGCGCAGCTCAATACCATGAACCATGAGATGACCTGAGCCAAATCGGGGAGTCAGATGCTCAACTGACTGAACCACCCAGGTGCACCTAAAGATCCACTTTCACGTGATTCTCAAGTACTTCTCTTGAGATTTAAGAGTAAATACAGAGAGAAGCGCTGGGTTTCTTATCATAGTAAGTGGTTGTTCCCAGCACGTCAGCCAATGAATTTTATCATGTTTGCTGACTGTTGCCAGCCTTAGGGAGCCCAGGCAGTCAACAAGCTGAGAGAAATAAGTGCCTAGTCCCAGGTTTGCTTGAGGACACCCCACAGAAGCCTTTTCTGTTTTATTTAAAACTCAAAAGAGGACAACAGCCTTGAGCAAGAGAAGGGGAAGGCTTGAGTACAGTGGTCTCAAAACCTCTGTGATGACACAACACTAAGGGGAAAAATATTCTGAGCAAATCTACCACATACATGTGTATGTGTATGTACGTATTTGTATACACACAATTCAGTTATTAGTTTGAAATATACACCAATGTGTTATACAAGTCGTTAAATATTAAATATTGATTAGGTTTAATCATTTAGGGTTTTTTTGGTCTAAAAACAATAAAACAGAAGTTCTAACATTTTTCTTCTCTCCCTTCAGCGGATTGCCCTGCATGCCCATTACTGTGTATGCAACATTCTATGTGGGTAACTCACCTGCTTGAAACGAAAGGGTGCTCCTGTGGTTGACCAGGTCTTGCTTGCTGCAACGGCATGGCAGGCTTGGTGAGGCCCAGCATATCCTACAAAACCCAAAAGGACTCATTTTCCACAATACTAGAGTGAATGACCAATTACTTTTTAAGACATCTCCTTGCTCCTGCCTGTGCACAAACAAGGCACAAACCTGTATTTGCTTTGCAGTTAAATCCTTGGTCCCTCGGAAGACATAACTTTTGGAGATTCCTTCACAGCTGAGTTCATGAACTTGCACCATCCTCCCAAACGTGATCAAACCCACCAGAGCATCTGGAGGAAGGAGGCTCAAAGACATTTGCAGGGATTCTTTGAGTGCTTGAAGGTCATCTTCTTCCAGGCATGTGTCAACCACATACAGGAAGATCAGAGGGGAGGGAGCACCTCGCTTTATGCAAAGAATCACAGCATGATGATCAGTATACAGACAGACATAACCAGCTCTTTTCCAAGCAAATCAGATACGTAAATAACAAATCTTGTCTATATTTACTGTCAGGAAATATGAACATCCAATTAACTTCTACTCACTTCATTAAATGACAGGTTCTATTAAAACAAACTAAATGTAAAAACTATTTGTATCCAACAATTTATTCTACGTATTTTTCAAATGTTTTATTTTTGAGAGCGCATGAGCAAGGGACAGGCAGAGAGAGAGGGACAAAGGATCTGAAGTGGGTCCGACACAGGGCCCAAACCCACAAACCATGAGATTATGACCTGAGCCAAAGTCAGACACTCAACTGACTGAGCCACCCAGGTGCCCCTCTACATTTCTTTTTCTTTTTTTTAATGTTTTTATTTATTTCTAGGAGAGAGAGAGACAGCGTGAGCAGGGGAGGGTCGGAGAGAGAGGGAGTCACAGACTGAAACAGGCTCCAGGCTCTGAGCTGGCAGTCAGCACAGAGCCCAACGCGGGGCTCGAACCCACGAACCGCGAGATCATGACCTAAGCGAAAGTCGGATGCTTAACAGACTAAGCCACCCAGGCGCCCCTGCTCCTCTACATTTCTGAATGCCTTCCATGTGCCAGACACTGTTCCAGGGCCTGGGATATATCAGGGAACCAAAAGAATAAAGATCCCTGCCTACCTTAGGAGCTGATGTCCTGGATGGAGGGAGTAAGGGGATGCCAGGAGTAGAGGTGGGCGGCAGGTTCCAGTATTACATAAGAGGTCAGAGAAGCCTTAATAAGAAAGTAACATTAGAGCAAAAACCCAGAGGAGAGTAACATTAGAGCAAAAACCCAGAGGAGAGGGAAGCAGCAATAAAGACACAGGAGAACGAGCAAAGGCCCACGGGCAGGAGCATGTCCAACGAAAGTCATGAGGTTCATGTGGCTGAACGAGGACACTAAAACAAGTTGAGGTCTGAGTGATAGTATAGGACTGGTCCACAAAGAGCTTTGAAGAGTGTCTCTTACTTAGGGTGAAAGGGAGTCATTTTCACCACTGGAGGTTTCTAAACACAGAAGTAACATGACATGTTTTTAAAGAGTTACTCTGGCTTTTGGGTTTAGAATAAACTAGAAGTGGGAAAGGGTAAAATTAGGGAGAAGGTTAAGAGACTGCCCAGTAATTCAAGAAAGAAAAGAAAGAGGTGATAGTTGGCCCAGGAAAAAAGTGGTGGGGACGCCAGTCAGAGTGGCTAAAATGAGCAAATCAGAGAACTCTAGATGCTGGCGAGGATGTGGAGAAACAGGCAGCCTCCTACACTGTTGGTGGGAATGTAAACTGGTACAGCCCCTCTGGAAAACAGTGTGGAGGTTCCTCAGGAAACTAACAATAGAACTCCCCTATGACCCAGCAATAGCACTGCTAGGAATTTACCCAAGGGATACAGAAATGCTGATGCATAGGAGCACGTGTACCCCAATGTTCATAGCGGCACTCTCCACAATAGCTAAAACATGGAAAGAGCCTAAGTGTCCATCAACAGACGAACGGATCAAGAAGATGTGGTTTATCTATACCATGGAATACTACATGGCAATGAGAAACAATGAAATCTGGCCATGTGTAGCAACATGGATGGACCTTGAGGGTGTTATGCTGAGCGAAATAAGTCAGGCAGAGAAGGACAAATACCATATGTTTGCACGTATAGGAGGATTAGGAGGAACTTAACTGAGGACCAAGGGGGAGAAGAAGGGCGGAAATGGTGGGGGAAAGGGAGAGA
>NW_027551566.1:3865623-3873791 GCF_008692635.1 Crocuta crocuta
AGGGAGAGAGGCAAACCATGAGAGACTCTTGAAGGCTGACAAAAACTGAGGACTGATGGATGTGGGGGGGAGGGGGGATGGGCATGGAGGAGGACACTTGTGGGGATGAGCACTGGGTGTTATGTGGAAACTAATTTGATAATAAACTGTTAAAAAAATTAAATTAAATTAAAAAATTTAAAAAAAAAAAGTGGTGGGGAGAAAGAAGTGATTGGACTGTGGACAGATTCTGAATATAGACCCAGGGGGATTTCCTAGTGGACTGGATATGGAATGTACAAGAAAGACAAGTCAAGGATGAACCTAAGGTTTTTATGCTTGACTACAAGATGGAGTACCCTCAAAGGAACGGGAGATAGCTGTGAAGGACAGGCACTGAACTCAACCAGTGACCCCCTTTCTAGCCTTCTACCAAGACTGTAAGTAAGTCCAATGCATGCACACACATCATATCCAAGTGTTCAGGATCCAGCTGCCCTCATAACTTTAAATTGCCCAGAAAGGTAAGGGACACAGAAGATAAAGTGTCTCAAGAGAAACTCAATATTTAACACAACTCATTAAATGTACAACAGAAAAGTTACCTGTATCACATACTCAATTGTAGAAAACTGGGGCATCAATTCAGCAGGCTGATTCACCTCAGATATGCCTGTATAAGCAGGAGGAAACTAAAGAGAAGAAAACGAAGCAATGTTTTATTAGGACTCAAAGATATTTACGTTATACCTTTTTTTTTTCCATTTATAAAAAGAGGTAATGTCCATGAATTAATTCTGAAAGTGTAAATTATAGACCATGTAACTAAAATACAAAAATCAAACTTTTAAATCAAAACCCTGCCTTACATTTACATCCCATTGTAATTTTTTAAAATGTAGTTTGAGGGTATGTTGCAGCTTCACAATGATTAAAAAAGGCACTATTAAAAAACATATTTTAAGCACTGCCCTGCAAATTAAGGGCAGAGATTTTAGCTGCCTCATTAATAATTTATGTGGAAGGCCATGCTTCACCAGAGGGCGGTGCCCTTGCAGCCCCCTGCATTCTCTAAGGCCAGAACCTAGGAGTGTGACTGGGCTTCTCTCTTTAAACCGTTTTGGAAAGTGACTGGTGAACTAAGCAGGAGATGGAGTGAGGAATGCTGAATACTGATGTACTGTCCACCAATAGTTCAAGACATATTGGCCTGGGACTCTAGTCTCTAGGGAAAATGCCTTCCAGAGAAGTGCCACTGGAAATAGAAATGAACCCTCAAGCAACTTGCTAAGGACCACCCTAGAGCTGCCTCTTCATTTTCCCCCATCCTTCTTTTCATGATGCCTTACAACATGAAGCTTCTATCACTGCCCTTTGGAGAGGCAAATCTCTGTATTCAAATTTTGGAGACAAACCTTTTGCTCCACATTTCAAAAGAGGACAGAGAACCTGGGGAAAATTCAGAGAAAAAGGATCCAAATGACAGAAGCGATTGACTGTTGCTATGTGTAGAGTACGGTTCTACAGAAAAAGAAGGTAAAAGATGGCAAGCATATGAAACAGAAATTGTAAATGAAATTTTAAGGAAATATATAAGGAAGCTGTAAAATCATTTTTCTTCAAAGTTTAAAGTCATAATTTGGGAAATAGATTTAAATTAGGAAAAATTTCATTTATACAGGAAAATATCTGATGAACCTTGAAAGTTATAAAATAGTTTTAACCAACAACAAAACAAAGAGAAGCTAGAAAATAACAATTCTTATAAACAAGAGGAGCCCTATGCAAATGAGGCATTAAATAAAGAGCTGTGATTGAAACCGAAAAAACTTATATGGAAGACTAATGGTTTTATTTGGATTTATTATTTTAGCTGTTATCAATAAAATAATACATGTCCATTATAGAAAAACTGGCAAATACAAGAAAATATAAGAAAACAGAAAAGGGAGCACTTGGCTGGCTCAGTTGGAAGAGCATGCAATTCTTGATTTTGGAATCAAGAGTTCAAGCCCTAAATTGGGTGTAGAGATTACTAAAAATAATAATAATAATAATAATAACAATAAACTTAAAAAGAAAAAAAGAGAAAACAGGAAGGAAAATAACCCTTTATGTTCCTACCAACTAGAGACAGCTAGAGTCAACATGTAGGTGTCTTTCTTTCCAGACTTTTTTACTTAAGCACAGATGATCTCATCCTGTATATCCAATTTTGCAACCTGCTGCTTATGCTTGACATTATATCACAGGCATTTCATCTTTAAAATTTTCTGCAAACACCTGAAACTCATAGCCTGTAAACTGATGTTTTACCCAGTTTTTTAAATTATGATAAAGCATATATAACTTTTACATTAATCTTTGGTCAGTGTACAGTTCAGTGGTCTTAAGTATTCATCACCACCATCTACCTCCAGAACTCTTTTTATCTTGCAAAACTGAAACTCTGAACCTATAAACATTTCCTCATCATGTCCTCCCCCAGATGTTCTAATATTAATCCCTCACTAGATTTATGATTAGCAAATATTTTTGCACATTCTGTGGACTACATTTTTACTCTGCTGACACTGTCTTAGAATTTTCACTATAACTATATTAAACACAGACCTCAATTCTGAATGTCTTTAAGAGTTGCACATACTCCTGAATCTCTCATGGAGGTAAATTTTAAATGGTATCTGCTCATAATTTCCAAGCCTATACTTAGTACACTGATTGGTCTATTTATCACTGGACTTACTGTAAGATGTATCAAAGAATGAGATTATTAACTGTAATTATGATCAAATATATGAATAAATAAATGCCACGTTATCAATATCTTAAGATCTACTAAACCACTGTATACTATACTGGAAATAATCAAATTTTTCTAAAAGCTTTATTGAAATATATTATATATACCATAAAATTCACCCTTTTAAATGTATAATTTGGTGATTTTTTAAAAAAATTTATTTAGAGAGAGAACGTGTGCACACGAGCAGGGGAGGGGCAGAGAGACACGGAGAGACAGAATCCCAAGTAGGCTTCTCACTGTCAGCACAGAGCTTGACGTGGGGCTTGAACTCATGAACTGTGAGATCATGACCTGAGCTGAGATCAAGAGTTGGACGTTTAACCAACTGAGCCACCAGGTACCCCAGTAGTTTAAAAAAAATTTTTTTTAATTTTAAAATTTTTAAATCAAGAAATGCTCAACATTGGTACTTGGACCCTGAAAATTATAAAGATAAAAAATGAAAATTCAGTAATGTACACACTACGCAATTAGAATAAACTGAAGTCAAATGAAATATACACAAGATATCTGTTTTCTTAGGCTAACATATTCACTGTCTACAGAGAACATTAAAAAGGGGAATTTTATGTCCCTTCCACAGCAAATGATAAAAACCCACATAATGTAACCAAGTCATCATTCAACAGAAAAATCACAAATGTTCAGGTTTCAATTATGCTTAACAAAAGCTATCGTCTTGACGTCAGCAGAAATTGATGACTACCCAGACAGACAGAAATTCAACCTTCCTTAATTATTTTCAGAGTAGTTCAACTAAAATGAAACACAGAAAGACACTTTAAAAAATTCACATACCTGATTTCTTTGGAAACAGAAATTACAGGCCCAAAGTTTTGCTCGATAATCGACCTGACTGTGAGAAAGATAAATATTACAGCTAGGTACCATTTTCATTTTTAATGTGGAAAAAAGCATTCAAATGTAATCTTCAAGTTCAATAAATCATACAGATATGTTTCTGTGTATGAGCATGAATGGATGGAGGGATGGAAAATGTCTGCTGCAGTTAAGAGCTGTGGCTGTTAAGTACACCAAAAATTTCCTTCAAACAGCAGCACTGAAGAGTTAGTAAATCTTCTTTTCTCTTTTCTAAGTTCCTCGACAATATTTAAAATGTCATGATTTTACATAAGTTACCGGTTATTCCCTTTCATCATGGTATCTTAACATAATTTGTATGATTTTTCTAGCACTTTTTTAGTTGAGATATGTGAAACTTTGAAATGTCAACACTAAATGTCACTGCCTGACTTTCACCTCACGTAGCTCACTTGAAGAAACGTTGGGAGGCATGCTTCCTAGAATTGGCTAAGATAATGCTTCAGTTGGTTTTTTTCTCCCTTTCTGCATTTAGAAAATAAGCAATGCCTCTCTCTTTGAAGGAAGAGAGTAGCAGCATCTTACACATGGATACGATAAGTAAAAGGAAAGGGAATGATGTAAAAAATGTTCCCTCATAGGAGTCTTGTTTTTTCCCTCATATAAAAGTTTTACCTTTTAAAGAGTATTTCTGATACTCTTCACCTGTTTAAAAATTCTTTCAAATAATGCCTACATTTCAGAGAAATATCATAGGTCACCATCTCAGGTACAAAAATTACACTTAACAATCATTAAGAGTTATAATTTCTTCAGCCTATTACTTCTTGCCATACAGCATCACCATACCAGGTAAGAGAAAACTGTCAAGTGCTTTCTAATTTTGTTTTTGAAAATGCTTTAAAAGGCACCAATATAATCTATCGTTAAGCCAAAAACAAAGTGCAATCAGAAAAAAAAAATAAAGTTAATTCCAAATCCTTTCCCTTGACTTCTACCTCATTCCTGTAAGTTCTAATTTTATCTCAAATATTACGCCAGGGAGACTTATACTTCTACAAGCATTCTTTCTTTATATATATATATATTTTTTTTTATTTTATTTAAATCCTAGTTAACATAGAGTATAAGAATGGTTTCAGAAGAATTTAGTGACTCATCACTTACATATAAATAACACCCAGTGCCTACCACGAGTGCCCTCCTAAATGCCCATCCCCTATTTAGCCCATCCCCCAACCCTAGACTTCTACAAACATTCATCACCTCAGAATCTTATCACCTACTACTAATCCCAAATTTGAGGACTTGCCCAAATGGAATCAGTTTTGTGGGAATCGCATAAAAGTCATAATTTTTACTGTATTCTTCCTTTTTACGAGTTTTAAAAAGAATTCATACCAAAGTGGATTGAGAATGGCTTTGCAGGTTGGCCGGCTACAAAGCACAGGTTCGTACTGTACAGGAGGCAGATCTGGACGTTCTTTCAAAGGAGTGAGGAGACAAGCCAGGGGAACAACCATTCTCGTAGCCTCGAGGCGGCTGGAAGGCCACACGTTCCAACTAAAGCGCACACCATCCCGCTCTTCATTCTGCTGAATGAACTCCAAATATGTTGCCATAGTCTAAAAAGAAACTATAGATAAGATATAGATAAGGCTTTAATTTTATGTGAAATTCTCAACTTCAAAAAAGAAGACAGTCACCCAACAATGTTCTTTAAACACTTAGTCTAAAAGAACTGGTCACTGTAGGATGACATCTCCCTTCCCTTTGACTCCCAGAAGTCAATTAACCTCACAGTTACCTTTGCCTACTATTCCTTTGTCAACTCTCCTCTCTAGCACTTACGGGAAAAGATGCTGGGAGTTTACAATCATTTGATCATTTCCAAGCTTAATGTAAAACCTCCTCTTAGGTCATGCAACATCGCAACCAAGCGAATTCTCAATTCCCTTTCCCCAAGAGTCAGTCTCAAACCCTGTTTCAGCATCCAGCTACCTTCCTTCCTGATCCCCTCCCTTTCATGCTTTATTAAAGCAAACACTGTATTAAATTTTACTCTCCAAGTGATCTTGTTTTTGTGCCCTTTCCCCTCCTCTTTGTTAACTGTGGAGACAAGAATTGGATGCTGACGTGTGAATTCAGTTCATAATGAGAACTACCACCAGGTCTGAGCCATAATATTTCTATTTGAGATCACCAAAATTATAATGCTAAGTTTGCTGTCATGCTGAGCGAGTCCTTCACCAGGACTTCTTCCTCACTATGTCTACTTAGGCTCATGCCTTGAAAAATTCTGGTTGATAAAATAACCATTTAGACTAAGTTTTTCAAGCCAAGACAATGCCAACTCCATTGAGTGTTTCATACATCCTGTTTAAATCCTAAAGTCTAGGTTAAGGCTAACACATATCTCAGCCACTAGGGTTCAAGGGAACCTAGCTTCAAGGGAACAAGCCCCTCAAGAAAAATGGAAAAATAGGCAAATTAAAGAATCTACATTAGGGGAACCTGGGAGGTTCCGTTGGTTACGCATCTGACTTCAGCTCAGGTCATGATCTCACAGCTCGTGGGTTCGAGCTCTGAGGCAGGTTCTGAGCTGATAGCTTAGAGCCTGGAGCCTGCTTTGAATTCTGTGTCTCCCTCTCTCTCTCAAAAATAAACATTAAAAAAAAAATAAAGAATCTACATTAATAGTGGCCTCTAGTGCTCACTTCCTGAGGTGCTCAATCATAAATGTCTCCATGTTATTATGAGAAGTGCCATACTATAAATAATATGAGCTAAGGGAACAATTTTTTGCGTGGGGGGGGGCAGAGGGAGTAAGGGAGAGAGAGAACTTTTTTTTAAGGTTTATTATTTATTTTAGAGAGAGAGAATGAGAGAGCACATGCAGGGGAAGGGCAGAGAGACAGGGAGACAGAGGATCCAAAGGGGGCTCTGCACTGACAGCAGAGAGCCCAATGTAGGGCTTGAACTCACAAACCAGGAGATCAAGACCCAAACCAAAGTCGGATGCTTAACAGTTAAGCCACCCTGGTGCCCCGAGAGACACAGACTCTTAAGCAGGCTCAATCTCATAACTGTGAGACCACAACCTGAGACGAAATCAACAGTGGAATGCTTAACCGACTGAGCCACCCAGGAAATGATTTTATATGGCTAGAAAAGCAAATGAAGGAATTAGCCCTCTACACACAACCCAGACCCCAACACTTATAAATGTTTGCTCTAACTGAAACTCTAAGGCATCTACTTCTTATTTTTGGCAAAGGCCGGAAACTGAAGCACCCTTTACACAGGAGGCCCTTCTGCAGCTACGAAGTGGCAAAGGGATAGCTCAGGTGGAAATAAAAGCAAGTTCTAATATCACAATTCTCAGCAAGTTTCATTCACTGACTGTTACCAGTTCAAAACAGTTCATTAATGAAGATACTGGCTCCATCCAATATCCCCAGGGAGCTACATATTAAAATCTGCTCTTTCCATTTCCCACTGTCTCTTTCCCTTACCTCTTCTAGAATACGGATTCTTAAACCTCGGCACAAAACCAACGGGGCACTTCAGAGCGTCAGTAAATCTTCTCAAGTTGAATGCAAAATTGTGTGCATGAGCGAAAATGCATTTTTCTAGGGCGGTCGATCTATGGCTCACATCATATTCTCACAGGGGAAGAGATTCTAAAGAGGCTAATAGTTGAATGAATGAGTTGGTGAAGGAGTGAATTAAAAGAACTTTAAAAGTTCTGTAGGAGTATCTGTCAAACACACACCCACCCCAAAAACTGAACCGATCATTCCATCAAAGCGTAACTTTTCAGGACACGGTAGCGCCAAGTTTAAGCAAAGCGTAATGCTTCAAGCGCAGTCCGTAGACCTGGGTCCCAGTTCCAGCTGTCCCCAGGCAGAAGTCACTCACCCCATTTCAAGTTACTCAACTGTAAAAAGAAACCTGAATCCTTCCGCACCCCGCGATTCCGAGGGTTCCCGAGCCGGCTGGCCGCACCGCCTGACGAGGAACGCGTCACTCTCAGCGGACCCCTGGGTCACTGAGTCCCCAAGTTCCTCTGCCCGCCGAGCCGCCGAGAAAAGGCTTCGCCCTAGGAGCAATCCATTCGGTCCCTACAGATACTCTAGTCCATGCCCTCGGTTGCCCATCACACGCGCTCCCACTTACCTGGCAGAAGCCGTTCGCCCGGCCGCGTTCGCACCCACAGCTGCTAGAGCCCCGCTCCGGCTCCCACCGCCAAGTCCAGCTCAGCTCTCAGCCGACTGGTTAGCGCCCCTGTGCGTCACGCCACGGCGCCGTCCTCGGGCCAATCAAAGGGGGCCTCTCCCCGCGGAGGAGCGGAAGCAAGACTCTCAGTGAAGCCGCGCCGCCATCTTGGAATAGGGCAAGTCCGTGATGCCTCAGGCTTTCAAACCACCGCTCCTCAGATCCTAAGTTCCTCCACGTTCACCTCTAAACGTTTGTGCTTCAGCAAACTCAGGAGGCTGCCAGACTGTTTCCTAACTGCAGCCGGCACGCCTCAGGGGTTCGCCCTGATCCAACATGACTT
>NW_027551566.1:3873937-3892664 GCF_008692635.1 Crocuta crocuta
CGCCTCACTAGAAAGTCCCTCTCATCGCCTTAGTTACCGGGAAGCGAGAATGATGACGTGTAGCACCGGAAAAAGGAGGGGCGCCGTGCGGAGCAAGCTGAAGCTTGCCGGAAAAGGTCTCAGCGGGGCAAGGACCAGGGCGGGGAGGAGGGAGCGTTGGGCCGCCCGCTCTGGATTTGGGAATTCAACAGGTACAGAAATACTTTATTATGTTAACTACCATTATGTTACTGCTCGCTGTGTTGGCCTCGCGTTCTCTTCAGGGGCTGACACTAGCGGACAGTTACTCTCTGCATGTCTAGCCCTGTTCTCCATATTCAAGCATCTTAGGAGGCTAAGAAAACTCATAGAGAACACAACTTTCTACAGCCACCACAGCCGTTATACACCTTTTTCCAAGAGACGAAAATGAGCACATTTATTAATGTGACCTCGGGATACAGCCTCTCTATATTTTAAAAAAAGAAGCAAAGCTATATAAACTTAAAATGATGCTTAGAATGTATCTAGACCTCCAAGATGTATCATTCATTAGCTCAACGTAGTACGAAATGTTAAGTTACAGAGCACAAACTAGTTTTAAGGCGATGTATTATGAAACATACTCCTAATATAAGAAGTTTGTCAAGTAATTCACTTTTGTTGAACAAATTTAGACGATTTTCATCTTCCTAAAACATGTCAGAATAAGATTAGGTTATTTCATCATTAAGCGAATAAATTTAGGCAGTTTGCATTAATCTCTCAGTAAGGAAACAAACTCAATTAAAATATATACACGTTTGTATTATAGTTTACCCTGAGAAAAGACCTAGCTGTGTGTGGTTTTTGTTAACCAAACATTAGAAGAATATCATTTACCAAAGACTTGCTTTAGTTATTTGACCCTGCCCTCTTTCTTTTTTTTTCTTTTATTTATTTATTTATTTATTTTGCAAATAGTTTATTGTCAAATTAGTTTCCACATAACACCCAGTGCTCATCCCCACAAGTGCCCTCCTCCATGCCCATCAGTCCTCACATCCATCAGTCCTCAGTTTTTGTCAGCATTCAAGAGTCTCTCATGGTTTGCCTCTCTCCCTTTCCGCCACCATTTCCGCCCTTCTTCTCCCCCTTGTTCCTCCATCAAGTTCCTCCTAATCCTCCTATACGTGCAAACATATGATATTTGTCCTTCTCTGCCTGACTTATTTCGCTCAGCATAACACCCTCAAGGTCCATCCATGTTGCTACACATGACCCTGCCCTCTTTCTATACTAGAAATTTCTAAGAAGGATTAAAAAAAAAAAAAATCTTACACATTTAAAGTATTCGAAGTTTAATTTCTTTATTTTCTGGGAGTTTTAGGAATATTTGATTTATGCAAATATGTATTTATCTCAATAAGCCAATCAGAACAGAGCTCCTATTTGTTTATTTAATTTTAGAGAGAGATGGTGAGTGGGAAGAAGGTAGAGGGGCAGAGGGAGAGAATCCCAAGCAGGCTCCACACTCATCATGGAGCCTGACTCAGGCTCAATCCCACAGCCCTGGGATCACAAATAGAGCCAAAATCAAGTCGAATGCTCGACTGAGATACCCAGGGATCCCAGAACAGAGCTCCTTTAAGACACTTACTAATCTGGGGTGCTTGGGTGGCTCGGTTGGGCATCCAACTCTTGATTTTGGCTGGGGTCATGATCTCAGGGTTCCTGGCTTCAAGCCCCATCCTGCTGACCACCCTGTGTAGGGCTCAGCCCTGTTAGTGTGGAGCCTGCTTGGGATTCTCTCTGCCCCTCCCCTGCTCGCACTCTCTCTCTTTCTATCTTAAAATAAAGAAATAAACATAAAATATGTTTTAATTAAAAAATAGAGACATATTAATCTAATTGTTTAAAGGTCTTCAAGCTTGGTAAGCATTTCAAACTCCACAATTTGTGAAGGCTTTTCTTGGTTACAGCCATAAAGACACAGAGATGCATAGACACAAAGAAAGTATACAGCTTTGATTCTACAACTTTTATCACAGGTCAGAAGTGAACACAGAAACACAAAAACTCACTCGATCAGATATCATAAAGCCATTCTTCATCCCATTAGGCATGAAAATCTTTACTGATTTGAACTCAGATTAAAAAAGGCAAACAAAAAAGACCAACTAGATTCTCTGTCCTCTCTTTTCCAAAAGAAAATATATCTCTATCAATAGCTTAGTGAGACCACCAAATGGTTAGAATATAAAGCCAAGTTTCTAATCACTGTTGCCACCAATGAGGAGAAACATATCAGCTGTAGATGTGTCAGAAACAAAACCAAAAATACAGAATCATTAAAGAAAA
The DNA here is from genome assembly GCF_008692635.1 of Crocuta crocuta. Classification (NCBI taxonomy): domain Eukaryota; kingdom Metazoa; phylum Chordata; class Mammalia; order Carnivora; family Hyaenidae; genus Crocuta; species Crocuta crocuta. The sequence goes on from NW_027551566.1 coordinate 3,876,257, forward strand.
AACCTAGAGAAACAGAGTCAGTACATTGTTGTATGATTGTCGCTTGAATATTCACTCTTCACTCTGGGAGCCAAAAGCAAAATATGCCTGGGCTTAATTAAGCACCCCAGGAAGTAATCTTCAGGAACATGATTTACCTCATTGTGTCAGGTGAATCTATTGGGATTCTGGTGAAACCGTCAAAATTGTTAAAGTCTCAAAAAGGTAAAATTCTGGCCCTCATACCAATGTAAAATGAGAATATGTCAAAAACTCATTTATTAATGAGGGAACAAGTAAGGATGTTGTGACTGGTTCAAGGAAGAATTAAAAAAAAATTTTTTTTTTAACATTTTTTTATTTTTGAGAGACAGAGGGGAGGGGCAGAGAGAGAGGGACACACAGAATTGGAAGCAGGCTCCAGGCTCTGAGCTGTCAGCACAGAGCCTGATGCGGGGCTCGAACCCACGAACTGTTGAGATCATCACCTGAGCCGAAGTGTGATGAGTGTTCGACTCATCCGACTGAGCACTCAACCGACTGAGCCACCCAGGTGCCCCAGAAGAATTTGATTTATAGATTCATACTCCCTACCACACAAAATTCATTTGCATTTCTGCGGACAAGATTCATTTGCATTGTTATGCACAGGAAATGTTTGCATTACTATCAGTTTTCTGTAAATTAATTTCTTTCTCTGCGGAGTTGTAAAATAGCTTTGTCAAAGATAGAGGCACACACCGCTTACAATCAGGTGACCCCAGAGAGTCCTTTAAAAAATGCCCAGCATAGTTGGTCCGAGGGTTGTGGGTTATCGTTAAGCTAAAAAATGCCCAACATTCCATGGAAGTTCACCCAGTAATCTCTTTTGACTATTTCAGAGTCTTTCATAATTTTCCTGACATATTTCTTATCATCTGTAATCTAATTTCTATATCTCTGGCTCATACTTATCCAACATGAGATTCATATATTCAGCAACCTGCTAGAATCTCTGGGCATTCTTGGCACCCCAATCTCCATATGTCCTGTTAATTAAAAAGAAGACCGTTAGACTGATGGGGTTCTAATGCCATGGCAGCCTACATAAGCAACCTGAAATGTAAGTACAGAAATGCCTCAAGGCTATGAGATCGAAACACTGACTACAACCAACAGCCAACTGGACAATCAAATAATTTCTTCTCTTGGCCTCTACGCCTCTGTTTAAGTGTTTTCCCTGACTCCTGTAGACAGAGGGGTCCTAACCACTTCCAGTTTGGTGCTATTTGATTCAAATTGATTTTCACTCAAATAAACTCTTATAATTAAAAAAAATTTTTTTAATGTTTATTTTTGAGAAATTACACGTGAGTGGGGGAGGGATAGTGAGAGAGGAGGACTGAAGATCTAAAGCAGGCTCTGCACTGAAAGCAGCAAGCCCTATGTGGGGCTCAAACCCACCAACTGCGAGATCATGACCTGTGCCGAGGTTGGACGCTCAACCACTGAGCCACCCAGGCTCCCCAGCTCTTTGAATTTTATTATGCCTCAGTTTATCTTATAATGGTTCTAAACTGAATTCATCATTCCCCTTGCCCTAAACTAACCTATCTATTGTACTTTCTATTTCACTTGGAGGTATCATTCTCCCAGTCATCCCAGTCACTAGGGAATTATTCTTGGTCCTCCTCTCTGGTGGGGTTCAGGACACACTACCAAAATATGACACATAAGCATATTGAATATTTTAAGCTGAAGGATTTTGAGCAAGGGTAGGTGCAAGGAGGGGCCCACTGACCTCCCCCAAACAAGTCTTAAGATCATCATGTGAGAGGTGCTCTGCTTTCACCAGGAGGAGACATTTGTTACATCTGCAGACAGATGGGTGCCATGTGAGCCAGACAAATGCCATCTTGGATAAATCCACAGTGACTATCTCTCTGGGACCTGAAGCATTCTCCAAAATAGCTGTTCCCCTCCCACACTTTCTTTTGTCCAAACATACTATTAAGTACATCCTTGGAGCATAACATCCTTAACCTTCCCTGGAGATATGACTATGACACAACTATTCTCAAACATTTCCTCCTGTGTGTGTGTGGCGGGGATGTCTCCCAGATTGTATTCCCCAGCCTCTAGGGCTAAAAAAGCAGGTCTTATGAGAGATAGGGCCACAGAGATCTATTCATCCCCTTAGTAAAACATTTCTGTTAGGGGTGCCTGGGTAACTCAGTTGGTAAAGTGTCTGACTCTTGATTTTGGCTCAGCTCATGATCTCAGAGTTTGTGGGATCAAGATCTGCGTTGGGCTCTGCACTGACAAGAGGACTCTGAACTGACAGTGCAAAGACTGCTTGGGATTCTCTCTCTGCCCCTCGCCAGCCTGTGTGTGCTCTCTCTCTCTCTCAAGATAAATATGTAAATATTAAAAAACCATATTTCTGTCAAGCTGGATTTATCAGGCTTTTCCTTTGGTCCTATGACTCTTTAAATCTTTTGAAGTCATTGTATGTATAACTCCCTTTCACAGAAAGATGCTAAGAGGAATCAGAATGAACAGGCCTTGCTAAATTATTTCCAGTTAACTACCCTTATTTCATATCCTTTTGTTCTATTGCATTTTCCTCATGACATACCACTCTTCATAATCTGGTTTAACTGATTTATTGGGTTTTCGTTTCCTTTTTAAATAAATGTTTTTAATGTTTATTTTTGAGAGAGAGAGTACAAGGGGGGAGGGGCAGAGAGAGAGAGGGAGACACAGAATCTGAAGCAGGCTCCAGGTTCTGAGCTGTCAGCATAGAGCCTGATGTGGGGCTCGAACCCATGAACTGTGAAATCATGACCTGAGCTGAAGTCGGACACTTAACAGATTGAGCCACGAGGCGCCCTGGGTTTTCATTGCCTGATGAAGGCTCCCATGTCATGTAAAACATATTAGAAAATCAATTTTTGTATGCTTTTCTCTTGTTCATATGTCTTTTGTTTCAGAACCCCAGCCAAGAACCTAGAAGGGTAGAAGGAAAAGATATTTTTTCTTCCCCTACCTCTCTAACACCCCAACCTGGAAAGTAATAATGAATCACTTGGGCCTATGGATTTTTATTTATTTTATTTTAAAGGCTTCTCATTTATATCTAGTTCAAGCCCTCATTCCTTTTTCCTAAATTACCACAACAGCCTCCCAAATGTTCTCTTTGCCCAAGTTTTGCCAAAGCCAAATCTCACTTTGGTTGCCAGATAGATTTTTCAGAGTCACACATCTGCCTCTGACCTTGCCTTGTTTAAAACAACCTAGCTTTCCCTCACTCACAGGATAAAGTAGATGCCCCATCTACTGAAGCCCCATCAGTCCTACAGCACTGAACCAATTGTCTCTCCTAGCCTGTGTGCTGCCTCTCACCTCTGTGCCCTGTCCATCCCTCCTCTTTGCTAAGAACAACCTGATCACCTCCATGCTTTTCCCACATGACTCCGATGTGTCCCTCAAGACTCCAGAGAAGCTTTCCTTATATTTCCTTTTCTTCTTATTGGTTAAAACAATAAGAAAATGTGAAAGAAATGGCAAAGGAACCACAGAAGGTAGATTGCCTGGACAGTAACTTAGGAGAGTCACAGACAAACTGCCTAAAGAAGAGATTCTGACCTGAAAAGAAAAGTTCAGGCAAAGGAAGGTGATTCAGAAAGAATCTCGGAGGTTGGTGGTGGCTGAGTGTGTCAGAAGAATGAAAACAGTCGAGTTCTTGAGAATGGCTCGTTCAATGTTAGCAAATGATGTACCAGACAGAAATGTGCATTTTCAATGTTTTTAGTTCATAAAAATGATGTTTTAGTTTTGAAACTAAGCGATTTTTTCTTTGATAATGGCAAGCTCAGAAAATGTTTTTCCAAGAGATAAAAAGTAGAAAAGAAAACAAGGTGGGTTTATGTGTAAGTACGTAATCTTTGCCATCATTATCGACCAAAACTGAGAGTGTTGACAGTTGAGTCCATTGCCTTATTTTTTTCCTTCTCAAAGGAAAACCAACTACCTTGTGAGTGAAAAGAAAGATCTTTTATGTGTTGCATGTGTGTGCAAAAACGTGATTTTATCAACCACGGGGCATGGGGACAGGGCCTGTGGGCAGAAAGAGCTGCTGATAAAAGACAGATCTTAAATCTTAAGGAAGGATAAATCCTTTGCAGCTCACAGTTCCTATTAATAGAGTGTCACTGTTCCTTGAACTAAAAACCACTAAGCAAATGATCTCTAGGCTGCAGGAATGCCTCTGCTTGTTTTATTTATGTTTTTAAAAATTTTTAACGTTTATTTATTTTTGAGAGACAGAGCATGAGCAGGGGAAGGGCAGAGAGAGAGGGAGACACAGAATCCAAAGCAGGCTCCGGGCTCTGAGCTGTCAGCACAGAGCCCGACATGGAGCTCGAACTCACAAACCGTGAGATCATAACCTGAGCCAAAGTCAGCCACTTAACCGATTGAGCCACCCAGGCGCCCCTGCCTCTGTTTATTTTAATTTACATTTAAATGTTAGGGGCTCAGTTGGTTGAGCATCCAACTCTTGATTTTGGCTCACGTCATGATCCCAGGGTTATGAGTTCAAGTCCCACATTGGGCTCCGTGCTGAATGTGGAGCCTGCTTTTCATTCTCTCTCTCCCTGTCCCTCTGCTCCTCTTCCCTACTTGTGCCTGCTTGCTTTCTCTTTCTTTTAAAAAAAAATAGCAAAAAAAAATTTTTAAACAGCTTATGTTAAGTTTTGATGACTATCACCATCAGGATATGAACATGTATGTCACCCCACAATGTTTCTTTGTGCCCCTGTTATTTTCTATAGTTTTAACGTATTATTATTATTATATTTTAATGTGTATTTATTTTGCAGACAGAGAGAGAGAGACAGAATGTAAACAGGGGAAGGGCAGAGAGAGAGGGAGACACAGAATCTGAAGCAGGCTCCAGGCTCTGAGCTGTCAGCCCACAGCCCCATGTAGGGCTCCAACTCACACAGTGTGAGATCATGACCTGAGCCAAAGTCGACGCTCAACAGACTGAACCACCTAGGCACCCCGCTGCAGTTTTAAGTAAGTAGAATAAGATAGTATGTACTTTTTTTTTTTTTTTTTGGTATAGCATCTTTCACTCAATTATTTTGAGATTAATCCATGGTGTTGTGTGTCTCAGTAATTCATTCCTTCTGAAGTGAATAAGGTATTTAAAATTCAGACTAATATGGGGTGCCTGGGTGGCACAATTGGTTAAGTGTCTGGCTTTGGCTCAGGTCATGATCTCATGGTTTGTGGGTTCTAGCCCCACCTCAGGCTCTGTGCTGACAGCTCGGAGCCTGGAGCTTGCTTTGGATTCTGTGTCTTCCTCTCTCTCTGCTCCTCCCCTGTTTGCACTCTGTCTCTCTCTTTCTCAAAAATAAGCATTTAAAAAATGATAAAATTCAAACTACTATGTACGGAAGTGGCTTTATAGATATTATCTATGTATGTTACCTATAAAGACTGATTATGATGCCCCTAGGAAACTAGTATGCTTTTGCATTAATGTATTATACATTACAATTAATAATTTCAAAGTCAAATAAATAAATAAATAAAATTCAATAACACTGACTTCTTTTTAATATTTTATTTATTTTTGAGAGAGCGAGTGAGTGTGTGTGTGTGTGCGCAAGTGGGAGAGGGGCAGAGAGAGGAGGGCAAAGGATCTGAAGTGGGTTGTCTGCTGACAGGAGTGAGGCTTGAACTCACAGACTGCGAGATCATGACCTGAGCCATCCAGGCACCCCTCGACTTTTGTTTGTTTATTTATTTTGAGAGAGAGAGAGAGAGAATGAGCAGGAGAGGGGCAGAGAGAGGGCGAGAGAGAGAATCCTAACAACATGGAGCCCAATGTGGGGCTCAACTCAGAAACCGTGAGATCTTAACCTGAGCCAAAACCAAGAGTAGGATGCTTAACCCACTGAGCCACCCAGGCTTCCCAATAACATTGCCTTTTTCAAAAAAATTCATAGTCTAAGGTTCAAGAAGAATATGCCTGGCTTTTCCTAAAGAACGTGGTGGTGGGGCAGTGTATCTTGATCACCTGATTGTGCATATTCAAAGAATAAACTGTGGGGGAGCCTCAGTTAAGCCATCGACTCTTGATTTTGGCTCAGGTCATGATCTTGTGGTTTATAGGTTTGAGCTCTGCGTTGGGCTCAATGCTGACAGTGTGGAGACTACTTGGGATTCTCTCTCCTCCCTCACTCTTTTCCCCACCTCGTTCTCTTCCCCCCCATAAATAAATAAACTAAAAAAAAAAAATGCCTTAGAGTGTTTCTCGGTAACAAATGCAGAAACATACCTGATGTACAAAGTGAGTAACTTCATAGGAAAGGCAAGGAATAAGAAGCACTTTCTGTTCCCAAATGTTTTTTTTTTTTTGAGAGAGAGAGAGAGAGGGAGGAGAGAGAGTGAGCACCCAAGCAGGGGAGGGGCAGAGGGAGAGAGACTTATTTTCAATATTTATTTTATTTTTGAGTGGGGGAGAGAGCAGAGACAGAGAGACCACACGCAGGGGAGGGGCAGAAAGAGAGGGAGACATCGAATCTGAAGCAGGCTCCAGGCTTTGATCTGTCAGTACAGCCCACGAACCTTGAAATCATGACCTGAGCCAAAGTAAGATACTTAATGGACTGAACCACCCAGGCACCCCAAGGGAGAGAGAGAATCTTAAGCAGGCTTCATGCCCAGTGTGGAGCTTCATGTGGGGCTCCATCCCACCACTGGGAGATCATGACTTGAGCCAAAATCAAGAGTCGGATGCTTAATGGACTGAGCCACCCAGGTGCCCCTGTTTATTCCCATTTTTTTTTTTTACCACATAAATGTACATCTTCCCACCTCGGTATAAAATATTTTGATAAATCTGTAAGGTAGGACTGCTTCCTAAAATTTCAGGACTGCCATATTATAATAGGTAACCACTGCATTGCTACCTCAGTTTTCCCAGTCTCTAAATTCATTAAAATATTGATGTGGAAAATGTTGGGGTTCAAAGCCAATGGCCAAGAAAGAATTCTTGAGACATCTTTGGTGCAAAAAGATGGTTTTATTAAAGCACAGAGACAGGATCTGTGGGCAGAAAGAGCTGCACTGGGGTTGTGATGGTGACTGATTGTATACCTTCAGGTTGGGAGGGGGTTAGGGACAGGAAAGTCTCTAAGGTATTTTAGCAACAAGGTGTCCAGGACCTTGAGGGGTTAGCTGCTGTTAGGAAAATGTCATTTATTACTGTTTAGTAAAACCTCAATCATGATATCCTTCAGATGTATATCAGGGGGCTATAAGCTTGGAGAATGATTGTCAACATATATCTGGGGTGGGGGGAGGTAAAGGAAGTTTCCAAAGGAACTTTCTTATGTTTAAAGTAGACTTGGGGCGCTGATGCATAGGAGCAAATGTATCCCAGTATTCATAGCAGAACTCTCAACAGTAGCCAAAACATGGAAAGAGCCTAAGTGTCCATCAACAGACGAACGNTTAAAAAAATAAATAAATAAAGTAGACTTGGGGCGCCTGGGTGGCTCAGTCGGTTAAGCGTCTGACTTCGGCTCAGGTCATGATCTCGCGGTTAGTGAGTTCAAGCCCTGCATCTGGCTCTATGCTGACAGCCAGCTCAGAGCCTGGAGCCTGTTTCCGATTCTGTGTCTCCCTCTCTCTCTGACCTTCCCCTGCTTACGCTGTCTGTGTGTCTGTCTGTCTCTCTCTCAGAAATAAATAAAACATTTAAAAAAAAAGTAGACTTACAGGATCCAGGAGGTCTGGATAATGTTAAGATTGCCTTTTGCCCTTAGCAAAGTGTCATCGTCAAGGGAGCTGAGCTCCCAGAGGGATGTCACTCTGCCTGTCTCAAGGACTTGTTAGTGGGCTGTAAGTTATAATGAAATATTAATTTTTTTCTCCTGCCTGTGTTTCTCACATCAAGTGTGACTGTTATCCATGTGCCATCACCAATGGTGATACCTTTTAAAAGGACAGCATTGAAAGCAATGAAAAATAACAACCAGGGCTGACAGTGACAATTGTACTAGCAACAAATGTTTTGAATCAGAAGAAAAAGTAATATGAATTCCAGGAGTTCTTAACTCATAAAAAGATTATTTCTGTATATATGGATCACCACACTTTCCAATAAAAATATATCATAATTCTAGTAAAGAGAAGACATATTCTGGGCTTGTCACAGTCTGTCCCAAATAAAGCGCGGAGGGGTCCAGAACGCTAGCAAGAGGCAAGTGAAAGGCGATTTACATTTGCTGGAAACTGGCAAGTTTGCCTTGGCCATCTTCTGCGGTAAGGGCGGCCACAATCCACGAGCCGGCCCGCGGGCAGCCCAGAACCACAACTCCCAGAATGCCACAGTGCTGGCTCCTCAGCGGATGCAGCCGCGGGCTCCCGGCCCCGCAGGCTCTGCTGCTGGTCGACCTTGGCGCCTCTGCGCTCATGGCTTCCCCGAGCAAGGCAGTTATTGTTCCCGGGAACGGAGGCGGGGATGTGGCCACCCACGGCTGGTACGGCTGGGTGAAGAAGGGGCTGGAGCAGGTAAGCGACAAGCCCGACTGCGCTGGGAGCCTTGAGGGGACAGCCGACTGAAGTTTGAGTGTGCGTTCACCTCGCCTCCAGACCCCCTCCCCGTCAGCGAAGCCCTGTGTGTTTTCATTGCTCTCCGCTGCCCTGTCTCAAACTCTAGAACTAATGGTCAGAATTTTGGTGGATAAAACTGCCCGCAAGACTTCTCTGAAGGTTCAGTGGTTAGAGTACAAGGCATCACCTCTTAGAGCACCCCCGTCTCCCTGCGTCCAATGCTGGTTCAGATTTGAGGCTTCCTAGATAAGTGTACATCTATCTTCTCTGCTTCTTGCCTCAGATTAAAAAAAAAAAAATCAATGTATAATATTTAATATAGAAAAAAGAGTATGTAACATATATGTAAATTATGAAGTATAATGTAATGAATACCTGAGGCTCCATAACCAAACTAAAATCTGCAACATTAACAATACCTTCGAAGCCACATGTATATCTCCCCATCGCATTTCCCTGCCATTCTGAAATTTTTTTCATTTGCTCCTCTTTTAAAAATGAACATACTTTTGCAATTGTGTGTGTATACTTTGAACAATATCTTATTTAACTTGGCTTCTTTCTAAGTTTTATACAATTGGTGTCCACCTGTAGTTGTCTTGTACATCTTGATTTTTTTTTTTTTTAACTTCTTCCATAACCAGTCAATAGGACTGCTTTCTGGGTTGCCATTCGCTAGAGCTCTAGAGTACGTTTCTAGAATAACATTCTAGGATTGTAGCTGAAAACCAAGGCCAGAGCTACAAACCAAAAACAGCAGGGCTGAAGCTGTCCAGGGGGTGGGATCTCTTAACTTTCTGTACTACATTTTGTACCATGTTTTACCTACTCCCTGGTGCGCAGTCTGTTTGACTCCAGGTCCGTTTATCTAGAATGCATTCTATTCATGATGCCTCTGTAGATACATGCCTACGATGATAAACAGAGATGTACAACATGCACATATGTACAGAGCTGGGTAGGTAAGAACTACAGACAGATGGAAGTTTATCAGGAGGGTTGTCTGTTCACATGTAATCCAATGGTACCCAACCCGCTTCATTTCATAACATGAGCAAAGACTTACTGAATTGATAGAGATTATATCAGGTGTCTCATTTCTTATTAGCAAACTATTAGTTGTAATTAAGCTCTTTATTATAGCTTTTTTTTCCCCTCGTGTCATAGATACCTGGTTTCCAGTGTTTGGCTAAAAACATGCCTGACCCAAGTAAGTTTTAAATGTGTTTTTAAGTAGTCTCATCTTGTTGGGTTCTGATCTTGCCATTTTCCTGGTAGAGAATAGGAATATCGTAGTAGAGAAGCCAAAGGGAATATATACCTAAGAATGAATGATGGCAAGTAGTTTGGAGAAAAGGGTGTAAACCAAAAAGCACCGCAGAAAATTCTAGTAAGGATCAAGAAAAGCAGCTGGGCTTGGTAAAATTTAATTTTCAATTTTGCAAGCAACTTGATTTTCCCTTCTATAAGTCACCAGACTCAACAGATATTTCCAGGCAAAATGTATGAGTGTTTCATGTGAGACAGAGATATGATAAAACTCTACAGCACCTATATGAGATCCAAATATTTCAAACTGTAACACTGCACTTTTGTTCTGACTATGCCCATGACTTGTGTCAGGAATTTCCTCTTAGGAAAGAAAGAATAGTTATACATGGGAACTTGAGACTGTTGTCTAGAGTTATTTCTTAAGTTTGAAAGTTTACATCAAAGCTTCAGAATTATATTTTTATTATTTCCCTAGTATTTTCTTATAAGAACAAGGTAAAAAATAAAATCTATATTTATACGGATATATCTATAGCACAACTATGGACTTGAGTCTTTCAAACAGCAACACATAAATTGTTGGCTGTATTGAAACAGCCCCTTCTCCCTTGTGGTACTGCAGTCCTTAAGTTGAGAAATGCTGAGTAGTCCTCTGTTAGAAAGGTGGGGTGGCATTAGACTAAGACTGTCCCTATCAAATGACACTTTTTCTTTACCCTGAAACTTAGTTACAGCTCGAGAGAGCATCTGGCTGCCCTTCATGGAGACGGAGCTGCACTGTGATGAGAAGACCATCATCATAGGCCACAGTTCTGGGGCCATTGCAGCCATGAGGTGCGATCCCTGTTGAATTATCACCCTGGGTGGGCTCCAGCTGGCTTACAGACTTCACTGCAGTTCCTTGAACTTGCCAACTATGCACCTACCTTATGCCTGTGCTTGCCCCTGTTCTACCTGGCATAGTCTGTTCCTAGTTACTTGCATGGCTTTCTCTTCTTTAAGTCTCTTTTCACTAAGGCCTACTCTAATCACTCCCAGTGAAACAATGGCTCCTGTCCCTTTTATATCTTGGTATCCCTCTTTTAATCTATTATACTTTTCGACATCTGATGTCCTGTTTATTTCCTGTCTCTGGCCAGTAAAAATGTAAGCTCCATGAGCGTGGGACTTTGTTCACTCTGACATTGAGACCTCAATGCCTAGATGAGTGTCTGGCATATGGTAGGTACTCAATAAATATTTGTTGGAGGGCAGAGGCTGTCATAGCACCCTGCAACCCCCAGGCCTTAAGATTCATGACGCTTCTTTGATATTCTTGGTTATAAGATGATGTCTCTCCCTTTAGGATTATAGAAAACTAATGGATAGGACTTAGCTGGCTGAACAAGCATATTAGGGCTGGGTTTCTTGCATATTTCCTAGGCTGGATGATGAAGGAATATGGTTTTTGTGTAATCTCTTGTCCCAAGCAGTGACTCAGGATGGCATATGAGTTGAATGTCAGAGGACCCTGCCAAATTCCATAACTTTTCCATCATTTGAAGCTATGAAATAATGCTTTACAATGTGGAGCTGCAGAATTACAGTACATAGTGTTAATAAGCTGCCAAAGATTGTCTGGAAAATGAAGAAATTGCTTTATGCTGAAATCTTTACCAGCTCAAGACCTACTGAATTTTTCTCAGGCTATTGGCTAATCAAGATGTGCCTTCTTTTAAAGATCCTTGTAACTGGGGCACCTTGGGTGGCTCAGTCGGTTGGGTGTCTGACTCTTTTGGCTTAGGTCATGATCTCACGGTTAATGGGTTCGAGCCCCACATTGGGCTTTGTGCTGGCAGGGCGGTGCCTGCTTGGGATCCTCTCTCTCTGCCTCTCCCCTGTTCATGCTCTTTCTCTCTCTCTCAAAATAAATAAATAAACTTAAAAAAAATACCTGGGGTGCCTGGGTGCCTCAAGTTGGTTAAGCGTCTGACTTCGGCTCAGGTCATAATCTCAACGTTTGTGGGTTCAGGCCCTGCTTGTCAGGCTCTGTCTGTGCTGACAGCTCGGACCCTGGAGCCTGCTTCGGATTATGTGTCTCCCTCTCTCTCTGCTCTTCCCCTGCTTGTGCTCTGTTTTTCTCTTAAAAATAAAATAACACACACACACACACACACACACACACATACATACAAAACTTACTGCAGATTGTCTACAACCTAAAAATTAACATCTAAAGTAAAGGTAGGCAAGGAGAAAGTACATGCCAGTATGCAATATAAGATTGTAGGGGAAAAGAATATTGATAGAGCCACAGAGGACCACCCTGCAGATTACTTACTAATCACAAAGGGGACAATTGTGTCTTTACAATGGATATCTGATATCACCTTAAATAATCAAACTTAATCTCACCAATAAAGGGACACTGGCATTGTGTGTCTCTGATGTGATAGAGTGGGAAGGACACATTGCCTGTGTAGTATTCTTGCCAAAAATGTTTAACCTCTGTTTAATCATGAGGAAACAGACAAACTCAATTAGGGGTGATATACAAAACAATTGGCTTCAACTCTTAAAGAGTATCAATGTCATTTAAAACAAAAAGTTTAGGGGTGCCTGGGTGGCTCAGTCAGTTAGGCATCTGACTTCGGCTCAGGTCATGATCTTGCAGTTCGTGAGTTTGAGCCCCGTGTTGGGCTGTGGGCTGACAGCTCAGAGCCTGGAACCTGCTTCAGATTCTATGTCTCCTTCCCTCTCTGCCCCTCCTCTGCTCGTGCTCTGTCTCTCTCAAAAATAAATAAACATTAAAAATCTTTAAAAAAATTTTTTTTAAAGTGACTAAAGGGGCGTCTGGGTGGCTTAGTCGGTTAAGCGTCGTCTTTCGCTTAGGTCATGATCTTGCGGTTCGTGGGTTCAAGCCCCGCGTCGGGCTCTGTGCTGACTGCCAGCTCAGAGCCTGGAGCCTGTTTCGGAGTCTGTGTCTCCCTCTCTCTCTGACCCTCCCCTGCTCACGCTGTCTCTCTCTCTCTCCTAGAAATAAATTTAAAAAAATATTAAAAAAAAAAAGTAACTAAAGAGTTATGAAAAACAAACGCAACGCATGATCTTTGACCGGATCTAGGATTGAAAAGCAGTTTTGGGGTGCTTGGGTGACTCAGTTGTTGATTTAGACTCAGGTGGTAATCTCAGTTTGTGAGTTCAAGCCCCGTATCAGGCTCTGCGCTAACAGTGCAGAGCCTGCTTGGGATTCTCTCTCTTTCCCTTTCTGTCCCTCTCCTGGGTGCATACGCATGCTCTTTCTCTATCTTAAAATAAATAAATAAACTATTAAAAAAAAAAAGCAAAGCAGTTTTAAAGAACATCTTTGGTATGACTGGGGAAAAAATGAATACACATAGTATTACTATCTCAATGTCAAATGTACTGGGTACAATAATGGCATTGTGGATATATAAGAGAATACCTTGTTCTTAGGGGACACATTTGATGTATTTATGTGTGAAATGTAAAAGTAATGAATCTAGGTGCTTGTTGTTCAACTTTCCTGTAGGTTTGAAATTTTTCAAAACAAATGGTTGGGCAAAAAGTTTAGACTGCAAAACAAAATACCAACCCTAAATTTTTCCTGGCACAAAGGCCCCTTGAAACTATTATTATTCCACATCTTTCCCTAGCCTAGCCTTTGCCGAGTGTCTGCTGGGCACTATACTAGGCACCAGGGTCACAAAAATCAAGAAGGCTCACACTTGCTCTTAAGGAGCGGATGGTTTATTGGGGGAGATAGAATACAACACAAAAAGTAATACAATGCAATGTGGAATGTGCAACAAAAGAGGTACATTTCCACTATGGTATAGTATTTCTTAAAATATGGTTCACAGATCACTTGTATTAGTCATCTGGGCTGGGGGAGGTGACATGCCTTAATATGCAGATCCTTGGGCCTCGTACCAACTCTCAGTCAGACGCTCTGGGACTGAATCTACATGTTAACCAACCAAGCAGTGCTGATGCATACTGAAGGTATGTTAATAGGCACATCAAAGAGAATGACTACACTTAAAAAATATACATTTATTTTTTTGGGGAGAGCACAAGCGGGAGAGGGGCAGAAAGAGGGGGACAGGATCTGAAGCAGACTCGGCACTGACAGTCTGACAGCAGCAAGCCTGACGTGGGGCTCAAACTCATGAACCGTGAAATCATGACCTGAGCTGAAGTTGGACACTCAACCAACTCAGACACCGAGGTGCCCCCACTTTTTGTTTTTTTGAAAGGATTACCAAAGAGGTTTGGACTACCTTGAAAAATAAGTAGAAACTCAACAAGTAGCCAAGGATAAATTATTAACCACTGGGCTTGGAGTTTTGTAGTTTCCTTACTTTTTAAAATATTAACCTCAACAGCATGTAGCACCTGCTTTCTGTAAGCTAAATCAAATGAATTTTCATGTGTGTTTTAAAAAAATTTTTTTGGCAATCAGTTGTAACATTAAGTATTACCTGACCTTATTTCTCTTTCTCCAGGTATGCAGAAACACACCAAGTATATGCTATTGTGTTAGTGTCTGCATACACCTCTGACTTGGGGGATGAAAATGAGCGTGCCAGTGGTAAGTTTGAAGGCAGAAACCGATTCAGAAAAGCCCTTCCTTTAGTCACAGGACTACATGTTCAAGTTAAACAGCACTGGCTTTGGAATAGGCTAAAAAAACCCTTTAGTAACAGATGAGAAAAATTGCCATCCTTCTTCTTTACAAATTAGACCCTTTGAGATGTAACAGACTACACTCTAATGCATTGAACGCTAGAGGCCTGATTTTTATCTGAGCCGCATACTCCCCTTCACAAATAGCTATGGTATTAAGCCCTACAGATTTGAGAACTAATGAACTTCTAACTCACAGGCTCAGATTCTGTGTTTCTGCTATGGTTTTTGCTACATATTTTACCATGGCTAGAATGGGAATTATCCTATATATAATAGGCTATATATAGGCATATATATATATTATTTTTTTCCCCATAGGATACTTCAACCGTCCCTGGCAGTGGGAGAAGATCAAAGCCAACTGCCCTCACATTGTGCAATTTGGCTCCACTGATGATCCTTTCCTTCCCTGGAAGGAACAACAGGAAGTGGCTGACAGGTTGGAAGCCAAATTGTTCAGATTCACTGACCGTGGCCACTTTCAGAACACGGAGTTTCACGAACTGATCAGTGTGGTAAAGTCTATGCTGAAAGTACCAGCATAGACAGGATCACTTCTGCTACTTTGCATTCCAATATAGGGGTAGAGCAATGATCAGGTTATTAATAGATAAAAATCATCTATTATCAGATGATTAGTAGACACAGTAAACAGATCAAAGTTCTGAAAAAAAACACAGTTTCAATATTCAAACTAAGTTACAAACAGCATTTCCATTTTCCATTGGATCTCTATCTCACAAACTGCCATGAACTAAAGTATTTTTCCCATTTGATTAGGGACATAAGGACAGTTTAACCACCTTTATCTGTACAAAGTCAGTAAGACAGGAGTGGAATCCAGCTTTCCTGATTCCCAGTCCAGATTAAAACTAGTTTTGTGTATGTTGTAGGAGTTGTACTCCTCTTTGAAATGAACCTTTTTCTAGTTGGCAGGGTGGGGTGAAGAAAATACTAAAGGTCCAGAGTGGTGGTTTAGAGCTCACGACTGTAGCTGTTTTGAGCTGGCCCAAGACAGTAAACCCAGACTAGGGCTTTCATCTTTGGCCCCTGCCCTCCCTTCAAGCATGTTGAGGGAGAGGGACACATACAGATCTACGAGTCAGGGGTATGCTGGATCCGGCAGGGAACAGAAGCCCAGCCTGTACAAACATGTCAGCATAGCCAACCAGATGTGTGGTAGGGATTAGGACAGCACAGAGAACTTGTGCGCTGTCTAAATTGTTGTCATCTGGGAAGGTGGCAGGTTGTTGCCAATTTTCTGATTTTTCGAGGGAAAAACTTCATGTAGTGGTTTTCATATCTAGGGACCATATATGTTTATATACATGGTTCATATGTATATGAATTATCCCCAATACTTGTACATATGGATTACAGAAGTTGGCAATGACAGTGTAAATAAAAAATTTACAAACACTGCAAGACATGCAAAGTCCAAGCCACCCATTTGTGACTTCTGCCATTAGGATTACCTTAGCCAGGTGCTTTAAATAATTCTCTAAGCCTGAGAAACTTCATGTCAAAGGATGAAACCATGGGAATAATACAGATTTTGTTAAAAATTTTTAAGAATTTTTAAAAGTCATCTTTCCATACTTCAAATTTTGTTCTGTAAAGAGTTCTACCTTTTAAATTCCATGTTCCTTTAGCTTGCTTTCAAGCATCATTCCATGACTTTTCTTCTGATGATACTCCTTAAAAAAAAAAGTGTTTTCCCTTTCCCAACATTTTTTGGCTGTTATGATCCCTAAGTATTGACTCAAAACAATTTCCAGTGACTTCATACTTAATGTTACAGAATCTGATGCTTGCTGCAAAAAAATAAATTTCCTTACTATTTATATATATA
>NW_027551566.1:3893214-3902257 GCF_008692635.1 Crocuta crocuta
TTCAAAGCCATCATTTTCATCTGAAAGGTCTTGGCTTCTAAATGTGCTCAAAGAAAAAAAGGAAAGACTCTAAACTTTTAATAGCAGTTACCTTTCAGGAGTGGGAATTTTTAGGTACAGTATGAAGGAAGTCTCCTTTTTATTTTGTACACCTGGGGGTTATTGAGTTTGTTATAGTGAACATATATAATTACTTTTATAATTAAATGACTATGTTTAAAACAACTCATTTGACATGTTAGTGAGAAGCAAATTAGATAAATTGAGTAATAATTTTCTTAAAAACGTTTGATTTGACCAAGCCTATAACCAAACTTTAATTCTATTTGAATTACTTTGAATTAGTAATTGTTCTACTTACTTTCAGCCTTGTTTTCTGAAGTCTTTTTTCAAAAAATTATAGTTATACTACAAATAAGTTAAAATATTTTATTGTCCTCTTTCTCCACAGAAAAACAACAAATACATACAATTGAGAAATAATTTTGAAATTCTTCACTCCTATAATTAACATAGACCTGTATATAAGGATTGTGCTATATAATAAGGTAGCCAGTAACCACAGGTAGCTATAAATTAAAAATTCAGTTCTTCATTCAAGTCTTCACAGTCACGAAGTGACTAGTGGCTACTTTTACTGAACAGCAGATATGGAATACTGTCATCACTATAAAACATTCTGTTGGACAGCAATAATCTAGGGCATGTATTTTTATTCTTCCCTTACCCACCATCTAGTAATGAGTAAAAGTTCAAAGTAAAAGTCACTCAACTTGAAATTACTTGTTTGACTAGTTTTTACTCAGCTGATCACCATAAAGATCATGGCTCATAAAATCTACTCTTTACCAAACTAAGCTCAGGAATTTCACTAGAAGAATGCCACATAAACTATCTATTTAAACCACTGAATCATGGTCTCTCAGGATTGTTTGACTTCCTATTGTCATTAGTAAGCAGAGCAGAAGGGCCCGGACAGACTCCAGGGCTTATCTATTCTCAGGTGACCAAAATACCTTATACTCAATGGAAATCAAGTGTAAGGATTAGGAGCTCACCACATTTTTGTGTGTGTTGTGTGGTGTGTGTGGTGTGTGTGTGTGTTATGAGTCTAGAGCCCCATAATTTGTTTTGGTCAAAGTTTACTTTTGGTGGGTAAATATCCATTTAACTATATATTAGTCAGAGGTGCTGTATTTTTAAACTATTGTCTCTTTTCTCCTTCAGTTAATATTCAAAATGAAAGACATACTATGGGAAAAGCATTTAAAGGGTCTCTTTATTCTGGTGAGTCAATGAACTTCCATTGTAGCCTTTGATTGTAAGCTTCAAAAATCAATCTTTGGCTATCAAGACATAATACAAAATCTGTAGTTAATACATGAACTTCTTTCTTCCCCCCACATCTACCTCTCCCCCAAGTTCAGTTTTCTTATTAAATCAGACTAGCGCCTCTGTGACAGGCCAGGTTCCAAGAAGGACAGGTAATGTTCTTACTATTCTAGCTTTCCTTGGGGGTGGAAGAGAAACCTTGTGTAGTTTCAGGCTCCTAGATTTTTCCATATCTTCTAAATGATCCTTGTTTCAAAGTGCTAGAGTCATTGTATGCTATTTTATAGAGCTGGCCACAGACTCCATCTGGTTCTTAGTTGGTTACTGAGCTCAATTTCATTTTATTGATCCCATTTATCTCAAAATTACCCTTCTGATGGCTGCTCACTTGGAGTATCTCCAAATTGGTAGTATCTCCAAACTGGTGGTTGAACTCTGGCATCAGGAATGGCTGACCTTGAATTCCTTTCCCTTGGTCCCATACTTTTGGCTTGGACACAGAAATCATTAAGTGGAGTACAAAATGAAAATACAACAGCTGAGATCCTAAAAAGCTAGCTTCTGTGCAATAGTACACCAAATAACCTACTATGGTTAATGATTAGGACTGGAAGTACTATTAGAACTGAGAACAATTATAATAACTTTCTGCTTAGTTTAGACCAATTACAGCATGACTTTAGAAGAGAATAAGGAAACAAATCTAAAACAGGACAAGAAAAGAATAGTACCCTGCTCACAATGAAGTATAAATGGAGGGCAATGGATTATGGGACAATTCTAGCAAATAATACAGTTGAACCACAGAGTGAAACTTAGAAGCCTTTAACAAAGGACTAGTGAAAATGTTCTCTTTAGGATGAGAATAATCATAACTATGCACTGAAAATCCTTGATAATAGTCATCATTTGCATTTGAGGTAAGTCGAATGTGTAATTCTCTGAAATAGAATTTCTAACATAAAGAATTAATAGTGTGGAAAAGGGATGTTCCACTCTGTCTTCCCCACTCTTCCCTAAGTGCTATTCCTGCCCCACCACTTTTAATTCCTTCTCAGTGAAACCACTGAGGAAAGAGAAAACAAATGGCAATAGTGAACTAAATATAAAAAATTTCCAATGAAGACCTTAGTAACTAACCTGAAAAGGGGCATTTTTAAGGTCTAGCCATTATAGTATTTGGCAAATATGGAATTTTTGGCTTCTTTTTCCACGAACCATCAAAAGTCTTGAAGGTTTAAGGAGGTGGTCTTCCAGAAGTTCTAAGTATTTACTGAAGAATGGATTTCAGTATTAATCTTACCTGCTTCATATTCCATTGGCTACTCTACCAAAATAAATTTAGTCTTCATAGATAAAAAATATTTTTTCATAGCAGCTGGTCTATCCGTTATTGTGAAGTTTGCTTTCAAGGGTATTTGATGTTCCATCATGAATTAAATTATTTGCTCTCAAAGTAACTTCATTTGCGAAATGTCAGTAAAGTTCCTAGCTCTCTTAGAATTCGAGCCACTCTGTCATATAAATACAGTTTGATGGTGAAATCTCACCACCTTCATGGCAGTCATCAAAAACCTTTAAAAAAGAAAAAAGTTTACAATCAAATGAGAGTTTAAAAATTACTACATTATAGGTAAAGTCTTAAGTGTCAACTACAACTGTACTTTCTGTTAAAGCATCTATGACCCAACCATTTTCTAAAGCAGTATTAAAAGTGAAACTTTGAAACTGAAGGAGACTAGGACTGTATTTAAGGACCTGCTGTGTGACTGTAAAGTTAGTTAACAAGAGACCTTTTGCTGTAGCAGTAAGATGACATGTTCATTTGCCCACTGGGCTAAAGGCTATCAGCAGGTAAAAGGAATACAGGAAAGCAGATCTGTACGTATGTTTGACTAAGCAAATGTTTCATGTGTAGCTTCATTCTTTTTTGTGAAGGGTGCTAAACAGAATTCCCAGTATGCTTTTTTCCCTAGGAGTTGAAACCAGCATACAGATAGCTTAGGCATACAGACAAGGGCCAGTGTAATGAATGAAATAAAACCTATACCAGCAGCTACAAGGGCTGGGACAGGGCCTGCGGCACACGGCCGGCAAGCAAAGTATGTGAGAACGGATGCATGAAGAGTGCTGGGCCATGCTGCCGGAGAAGAACATCTCTGGCTTTGAATCCTGATTCTTACTTCTAAGGTATATATCTTCCTTACTAGCTTCATGCTTATGCAGAAATAACACCACTAGCTCCAAGGGACAGGAGGAGGATTAAATGACACCACAAAAATCTTTAAGAACATGCCTGGCCTGTGGAGGGTTCTCAACAAATCCTATTTTCCTCCCTACTTAGGTTAAATGATTAGCCCTCGTTAAAAACTGTCCCTTTTAGGGCCAAAGGCAGAAAAATACAAATTTCCCTAACCTGGTTATTCTAAAAAGGAATGTAAAGCAATGGCTTGTTCATCAAAGGCCTGTTATCAAGGTTTACATGGAGGTTTGAGCAGCTGTTGAAAACTGCGGTGTGCTTGCTGGTATGTTATGTGGCAACTGCACTTGGTAACAGTCAGGTGTGAAGTGAAGCCACTTGAACTCACTGGGCAGAGTCCACAGGGGGCCCGGACCAAACCCGTGGGCGGGATGATCGGATTAACTGCTCTATACAGTTTCATGTGTCCATCCACACTGCCAACTGTGCCTTCTTTTGCAGCAATGATAGTCATCTCCACTTTCCCATCATAAATGAGTGTATTTAAGATAGTTTCAATGTCCTCCATGGACAATTCTACCTGAAAAGGAGATACATTAGAAAGGACACAGAAAGCACAAGAAGACATCCTACTGGAGAGTAAAGGGTAAAGGGTTGCAGTTCCACCAGGAATGCGGAAGCATTGTGCTGATGGGGAATTTAAAGCACAGAGCTGAAAAACAGCCCAAGTTCACACAAAGCACTGAAATGCTAGGGACAGAACTCTAACCCCATGCCGAATTTGATACTTTCTATGTTTCTACCCTCTTACGTAAAATCTGGAAGTCTTATAAAGTAACAATTTCCTTAGCAAGAACTTGATGGGGATTTATAAAATGTTCAAGCAGAAAGTTATTTTACATACCAAATAGTCCAAATTCTTAGTTTCTTATAAATGAGAAATCTGTGGGTACCTGGATGGCTCAGTCTGTTAAGCATCTGACTTTGGTTCAGGTCATGATCTCATAGTTTGTGAGTTTAAGCCCCACATGGAGCTCTGTGCTTACAACTCAGAGCCTGGAGCCTGCTTTGGATTCTGTACTTCTCTCTCTGACCCTTCCCCACTCACACACTCTCTCTCAAAAAGAAATAAACATTAAAAAAAATTAAATGAAAAATCTGGGGTCTAGGAAATGAAAACGACTTGTCCAGATGGCCATTTCAGTTTCTTCTCTGATTATGAAAAGCATCCAGCACTGTGTCTTTACGTATAGGTCTTCAAAAGAATATGCTGATGATACTACTCGCCTCTTACAAGTGGGACAATACCAATAAATGACAACTCATATGATGACTGAGGTCTGGCACCTATGTTGAAATGTCCCTGAGAAAGTCAAGATCTTGTCAGAACAGACTTTTGAATTTTGGGAGTGCAGTGCACTGCCAGGCTATGCTGCTGCTCTATATGCTAAGCTTAAGTACATACAGACTACACAGTGCCTGATGGCAGGACGGTGACCTTTGTCTTAATGGCTTAGGACAGTGCTTTCTCAAAGTGGATTCTGCAAAGTATTCACAGGTATCACCTGAAAAAGGGTCTGGGTCAAATATGTTTAGAATACATTGTAAACCATACCCCTGTGATGAAGAGTATCTTTAAAAAATTAAATGAAGCGTTGCCTGGGTGGCTCAGCGGCTGAGTTTCTAACTTTGTCTCAGGTCAAGATCTCATGGCTCAGGAGTTTGAGCCCTGCATTGGGCTCTGTGCTGAAAGCTAAGAGCCTGGAGCCAGCTTTCGATTCTGTGTCTTCCTCTTTCTCAACTCCTCCCTGACTCACAATCTGTGTCTCTCTCAAAAATAAACATTAAGAAAAAAAAATTTTTTAATGTCTTTGAGAGAGAGACAGAGAGTGAGCAGGGGAGTGGCAGAGAGAGAGAGGGAGACACAGAATGTGAAGCAAGCTCCAGGCTCTGAGCTGTCAGCAGAGCCCAATGCAGGGCTCGAACCCACAGACTGTGAGATCATGACCTAAGCCGAAGTCAGAGGCTTAACTGACTGAGCCACCTAGGCGCCCCTAAGAAAATTTTTTTAAATAAAAAATAAGATGAAAATTAAAAACCCACACTCTCACCTTACTGATACCCAATTCACAGATGTACTTCCATACTTCATGTGATGAGGCAAATGAACTATTCCGTTGTATCATTGGATTCTGTTTGCTTTCTCGTGCTGTTTCTGCCTATAAGGGTAGAAACACAAATCTCAGCAAGAACACTAGTGTTTTCTGAATACAATTTATATAGTGTTAAAATCAACAGAATATACTGTTTAATAAAAATTACCAACTTGAACATTTACGATATAAGCTTTTTAAAAAAAATTGCAGTGATGTGTCCTCAGTTATATCTCACCTTGCTTTGTAGAAATTTAAAACACTGTTGGTTAAGCACCTCTACAAATTCTGATTCAAAATCCTGATCACTGTACCAGGCTCCACCAGTCACAGACCGGTCTGGTTGCAGGTTATAGAGCATATATACTTTCTTTTTTGAGGCCTAGGAAAAAACATGCACAGCAGATGTGGTTGTTAAGATAAATAAGTCTTCTGGTATTATATGGAAACCAACTTGACAATAAACTATTTGTAAAAAAAAAAAAAAAATATAAATAAGTCTTCCGAAACTAAGATTTAAAAAAAACAACTCAAATCTTTGTATTTTAGAGCAGTTATAGATTTACACAATTATTATAAAGATGGTATATTTACCTTGTGCTCAGTTTTCCCTCTTATTAACATCTGACACATTAGTAGGGTATATTTATTACAATTAATGAAGCAATAGATACATCATTATTACCTAAAGTCTATACTGAAATTTCCTTAGTTTTCCCCTAATGTCCCTTTTCTGGGTCAAGAACCTACTCAGGATACCGCACTATATTTACTGGTCATGTTTCCTTGGCACCTTCTGGTTGTGACAGCTTCTAAGACTTTTCTTGCTTTTGAGAACTTGCCAGTTCTGAGAATTACTGGTCAGGTATTCTGTAAGATGCCCCTTGGCTGGGGTTTGTCTCATGTTTTTCTCAGGACTAGACTGGGGAAAAGACCACAGAGGAAGTCCCCTTCTCACCACATCCCATCAAGGGTACTCAATCATCACCAAGTGATGACTGATTACCATCACTAGGACTTCTCAGTGTTGATGTTAACCTTGACTGTATAGCTTGAGGTAGTGTTTCTCCATTTTCTCCACTGTAAACTTACTTTCTTCCCTAGCCTTGCCACGTTTGGAAGGATAACAATATGCAGAGCCCACACTTAAGGAGGGGGAGTTACTCCCCTATGACTCAGCAATAGCACTGCTAGGAATTTACCCAAGGGCTACAGGAGTGCTGATGCATAGGGACACATGGACCCCCATGTTCATAGCAGCACTCAACAATAGCCAAAACATGGAAAGAGCCTAAGTGTCCATCAACTGACGAATGGATCAAGAAGATGTGGTTTATCTACACAACGGAATGCTACATGGCAATGAGAAAGAATGAAATCTGGTCATGTGTAGCAACATGGATGGAACTTGAGGGGGTTATGCTGAGCGAAATAAGTCAGGCAGAGAAGGACAGATACCATATGTTTGCACATATAGGTGGATTAGGAGGAAGTTAACAGAGGAGGACGAAGCCGGAGAAGGGGAAAAATAGTTGGGTAGAGGGAGGGAGGCAAACCATGAGAGACTCTTGAATGCCGAGAACAAACTGAGGACTGATGGGGGTGGGGAAGGGGGTGATGGGCATGGAGGAGGGCATTTGTGGGGATGAGCACTGGGTGTTATATGGAAACCAACTTGACAATAAACTTAAAAAAAAAAAAGAGGGGGAGTTACATTCTACTTCCTTGAGGGCAGAGTGTCTACCTAAATCACCTGGAACTCTTCTGCACAAGTTTGTCTATTCTGCTTCTCTCCACTCATGGGGAGATTAGTCACTTATTTATTTAAACATTTATATCAGTATGGACTCATGAAGATTTAGTTTATAGTTTGGGTTACAATCCAATACTACTGCAGTTTGAAACCTTGAAAACATTGTGTAAATGAAAGAAGCCCGATGCAAAAGACCACATGCTGTATGAAATACGTATCTAAAATGTCCAGAATAGGCACATCTATAGAGACAGAAACTACATTAGTAGTTGTCAAGGCCTATGGGCAGGGAGGCAGGGGACTGACTGCTAGTGAGGTCCTATTTCATGGGTGATGAAAATATCCTAAAATTACCAACAGTGTGATGGCTGCACAACTTTGGGAATACACTAAAAACTCCCAAATTGTACATTTTAAATAGATTAATTTTATGGCATGTCAATTTTATCTCAATAAAGCTGTTATTAAAAATAAAGGTGGAGAAGAAAGATTGGCAAAGTGAAGGTAGGTGATCAGTATGTGGGGACTTGTATTATTGTCTCTACTTCTGTAAAAATTTGAAATTATCCATTAAAAATGTAGAAGGGAGATAATGTTCTAAGTTAGGGATTGGTAAGGGAAAAATGCCATTTGATAAATAAAATCTCTGATGAACTTTGAATTCTTATTTGCTGAAATCCGTGTTCAAGCAAACTTTAGGGGGAATCGTGGCTCTTCTACCTAAGTCAGTGCGGTCAGCAGCTGGTGTCCCTGATACAGCCAGCTCTGGAGTGGAAGGCCCCGGACGAGGTAATAGGGCTGGGGTGGGATGAGGAGGAGAAATCCCACATACTGGAACAGACAGGGCGGAGATCTTTCTCTGACTTGTTTATTCCTGTATCTCAAGCCTCACAGAAGTGCCTGGCACAGAGTAAACACACCACGGATATTTGCTGAATGAGTAATCTAAGATGCCAGGATGAAGTGGGTTATCTCACACACTGAAAATCCAGTAAATATGCTCATGATTCCAAAAATTCTTTACTGAAGAAAGTAAAGTGAATTTTAGCTTTAACAGTGGGTGAGACACAAAGAGTTAATTAGGCAGTGATAAATCTAGGCAACATCTCCAAATCAATCCAACTTGAGCTAAATTATTAGAAATCTTTTTGACCAGTAGTTTTAAATCATGATGCAGCTTAAAGAACAATTAAAATCTTGAAACGTGCTTCAAAACAAATACGGGGAACGTGGGGTAAGAAAAGAGAAAACTACTCACTGCCACAGACTTAACAGCTTTGATAAGCTTTTTACTTTCCAAATTCTTTAGAATTTTGTTAATTTCTGTTAATGGCAAGTTACTTTTGTATCGGATATCTCTGCTCCATATTCCTGTAAGAAAGTAAAGTAAAACGAGTTCAACACCACAGGATGTGTGTTTACAGTCCTACTGCTACATCTCCTGCCAAAACTAGCAAAATATGTGTATGTGCATATATTCCTAGAGCACAGCTATAAAGAAAACAGTGACTTAGAGGTAAGAATCTTAGATAGCATAATAAAAATATATAAAATGGTAAGTTAAGTGCTGTATCCTCTAACCAGAAATTTCTTGGAATCCTAGAC
>NW_027551566.1:3902280-3904124 GCF_008692635.1 Crocuta crocuta
GCACCTTTTTAAAACCACGTGAAAAGGGTATTTTTTAATACAAGAAAAGTCTTGAATATTACTGAATTAACTTACATTGTCTCTTTGGTCCCTTCTTGCATCCCAACTTCTGTTTCCTACTATTTTTACCTTAGATTTGTATTTTTTAAAGTTTATTTATTATTTTTTGAGAGACAGCACTATTTTTATCTTAGATTTGTATTTTTTTAAAGTTTATTTATTATTTTTTGAGAGGGGGCAGAAAGAGAGAGAGGGGAGGGGTTAGGGAGAGGATCCCAAGGAGGCTCTGCGCTGTTCGCACAGAGCCCAATTTGGGGCTTGATTCAACAACCCTGGGATCATGACCTGAGCCAAAATCAAGAGTCAGACGCTTAACCGACTAAGTCATCCAGGCACCCCTACTTTAGATTTTATTTAGATTGTAACTTAAGTTTGGGCCAAGGTCAGTTGCCACTGTCAACAGAGAGCAAAAAATGGTTTATGTAAGCATCTTTGTGCCTGTATACCCATTACTTTTTTTGTATGTATAAGCAATTACAAAGCTATATTTAGGAGATGGAAAATGGAAGATTGTGGTTCTCACAGTCACCAAAAGCCCTGTGCAGGAAGCTATGGTTTCTCTCTTTCTTAAAATGCTTATTTATTTTGGGGGGGGGGGGGTTAGGAATGGAGAGAGAGGGAGACAGAGGATCCCAGGCAGGCTCTGCACTGTCAGCCCAGAGCCTGACATGGGGCTCGAACCCACAAACCACGAGATCATGACCTGAGCCAAAGTTGGACACTTAACTGACTCAGCCACCCTGCTGCCCTGGTTTCTCTTTTAAAGAAGGGTTGTATATGGAATTTTCTATAGAACATGTTGCCCTATTTTCTTCCCAGTACAGGGGCATAATGAGATAGGAAGAATTTTTTAAAATAGAGAATGGCTTTTTTCATAAGTCTATTTTTAAAATATTAATTGAACTCCTAATAAATGTAAGAATGATATTCAAATTATATCATGGTTGATATATTGTTGAAACTAATATCAGTGACTCAAATAAATCCTAAATTGTAATTATAGCAGTTTAGATATAATTCTATAAGGGAGATAGAGAGCAATCTAATAGTTGCTGAGAGACCTTGGTCAGCACTGCCACTGCACCAGACATCCCTCTGGTTTTTCCAAAAACCAGAGAGATATTATTATTCATAATTTACAGATAAGATGAAGATGAAGAAACATAGGCTCCAAAGTTTAGAGTGAGAATGAAAAACAAACAAACAAAAACAGCATGCACGTTACATGTTTAGGTCATGTGTCCTCTTCTTTTAACATACACGGCAGCATTCTCTATACATAGATCTATACGTTGGGAAGCCAGATCTCATTCCCTATTCCTGGTCCTAAAGACAAAGATAGGAAGTTTTTTCCTGCTTTTTCCTTCACATGCTTACCTTTATTTCCTGCATCCTCTATGATTTGATATACTAGTTTTTCTTGGTTATCTGATCCTTTCATTTTACTGCAGGGGAACAAAGTAGAATTAAAAAGGCAAAGAGATACAGTATATCTAATTATCTACATAACTACTTTAATGAATTAGCGGACAAGGTCATCACATTGACTTATTTACCAAAAGAAGGGCTTACCTTAAAAAGAATGAGACAGGGCTGTATGTACCAGAATGAAAAGATGTCCAAGATATAGTAAGTGAAAAAAACAAGTTGCAAAACAGTATGGATAGCATGATCCCATTTTTGTTAAAAAAAAAAAGAAAAAAAAAGAAAAGAGATTATATATATAGTATATAAATATATAATCATTTCTATATATTTATATATATACCTACAAGAAAGGAAAT